>NC_134406.1:259325858-259498358 GCF_038048845.1 Mixophyes fleayi | reverse complement strand
AAACAAGTTAGATGTATGAACTTTGTAACTAATTTGACTTCCCAACATTTCTGCACTAGTTAAAGAGCCTCGCAATACGAATCCATGTGGTTGCTACTGTTTAGATATTGGTTACAAATTGGAGTAGCCATTCCAATAAACTTGTTTACATGTGGAGTTGGCAAAGCTGAAATGATCTGTGCTGCTAACATTCCAATGCTCTGAAACAAGACAACTATACATTGTTCTAAACCTCCTTCCCTCACATCATCTCCAGCTTGCTTGTGTGTCCCCTGTTTTGAAGGATGAATATGATGGATGAATAAGCAAGTTTTGCACTGGTGTATCAGGCTGGATGGCAGTTGGAGTTATACAGGAGTTCCTATTAGTTATCTATACACCAAGGAAGTGGGTAGGAGAAATGGACTTTTCTCTCCATCTATGCGTAATTATCTGACTATACTACCTCTGTACCAGTCACTTATCAAGCATTCAGATGCAGCATTTCTATTAATTCTATAGTACTTATCGGCTTACATCAACTTTGCACCAGTTAGTAAAGCTAGGTACACACTACACGGTTTTCGTCCAATAATCGGCTCAATCAGCCGACATACGACTGCTCGTTAAAAAAGTTGGGTCAGTGTGTGTAGTGACTCGATGGTCGAAAGTCTGCACAAATGGACGATTGTCGCCTCATTTGGTTGGTCGTACCGTTAAATATTTTCGTTCCATCTCGTTTCCATTGTGTAGTGTGTATAAACTTCCGACGAATCCACAACAGTGAGTACGAAATTACAGTCATTGCTCACGACAACATAGATGTAAAAAGTCGCTAACGGGACAGCTGCTCTTCCCTTTATCGTCCTAAACAAGGCTAGTGTGTATGCAGTCCATGGACCGAGCGATCGGACCATCGATCGCATGTAAAATCGATCGGCATAAAAAGTTGGTGGAAAATTCTGTAGTGTGTACCCAGCTTAAGCAAGCACTCAGATGTGTAATTTCTATTAATTATATGGTATGCTGACCTACATGCATTGTTTCTTTAAGAATTGTATTGCAGGTCTTTGTATTGTTAGATATGAGTTTTTCCTTTATCTCCTTTTTTCATTGATTCCTTTAAGCTGAATGTGGCCAAATGAATTCTTCTGTAAAGTAATCAATGACATATGTCTGTCTTCTGATACATGCGCTTTCACATTGACCTGCGCCAAACACTTTGCTGAGAGGGCTTCATCCCTCGGCGGATGCATACACTGAGATTTAAATCAGAGATCGGAGGTCTTTAGGAATTCTCATTTTTGGAAAACAAAGAGATTGCTATTTTATATCCTCAACTTTATTTGTTGAAGCTACTCAGAGCTGTAGCAATTTACTCTGCATGTGCACCTTGGAAGGGACGTGAGTGATTTATGTATCATCACTTATTGGCTTAAATGTATGAACACTTTGAGCATTAAGTGGCCTCTATAGTATTTTCTTTCCGCATAGGATTCACTGCTACTGGCATCATCATGGAACGTAATCGTCATAAGAGACATGGGACGTTGGAACTGTGTTTATCATGTGTCACTTTTTTTGTGTGTTAAACTTTTTATCACATTGTTCAAAGTGCACTACAAATGCATGTGTCCACTGACGTGCACCGTGAACATAAAAAATTTGTCCTATTAAAAGTACGAGGATGAGACCCCAAGAACCGAGACCAGCTCTCAACAGGTGGGCAGCACGGTGGCTCAGTGGTTAGCACTTCTACCTCACAGCGCTGGGGTCATGAGTTCAATTCCAGACCATGGCCTTATCTGTGTGGAGTTTGTATGTTCTCCCCGTGCTTGCGTGGGTTTCCTCCAGGTGCTCTGGTTTCCTCCTACACTCCAAAAAACATACTAGTAGGTTAATTGACTGCTATCAAAATTGACCCTAGTCTGTCTCTCTCTCTCTCTCTCTCTCTCTGTATGTTAGAGAATTTAGACTGTAAGCTCCAATGTAAGCAGGGACTGATGTGAATGAGTTCTCTGTACAGCGCTGCGGAATTAGTAGTGCTATATGAATAAATAAATAATAATGATGATGATGATGATATTTCAAGCTCTTTTGAGGACTGGAAATAGCCATGCGTCTTTCTGCACGCCAAAAAATACTCTAAAAATTGACCCTCTCCCCCATTTTGTCTCATTTGAATAATCCCACTCTAAAAATAAAATCTTTGTGTTGGCACTTCTCTGCAACTCTAGGAGCCCAGTGCTATCAGCTCATCCCCTCTCCTCGGCCTGTGCTGCCATCTTGTTCCTTTAACCCGTACTTGCAAATTCTCCGGGAATGTCCGGGAAACTACCCAATTCAGGGAAGGGTTCCCCACGGAATCCTGGGAGAGCAGGTCATTCTCCCTCATCCTGCAAAGTTCCTAGTGAAGTGGGCAGGACGGGAGCCTCCATGACATGATTCACTGTGAATCGTGTAATTTTGGCTACTCCCCACATGGCAAAATTACGCGATTCGTCGCGACCCACCCCCATCTGTCAACACACTTCACCTCCCCTCCGGGATCTACTGGAGGTCAGAGTAAAAGTTGGTAAGTATGCTTGTGAGCTTTTTTGGAAATGTAGGTGCCTGTGGAACGAGTTGACCATAAAAAAGTGGGAAATATGAAATAAGATATGTACACCGGGACACTCAAGGGTCTAAAGTAAAACGTTATTGGTATACAATGCCTGTGCCTGTGGAACGATTGTATACTGAATATCAGCTGTTTTGCATTTTGTAAATGGCCTCCGGTCACCTGATATATAGCACTGGTATGTACATTTTGCAAAATAAATAAAGATACATATATTTACTTCAAACTATACGTTCTAAAATGCATATATTAAATTTACAATTCCACTTCACAAAGGATTAAGACTAAAGGGTAGTTGTATCAAACATTCTAAAAAGTGGAGGTGATGCCCATAGCAGCCAATCAGATTCTAGCTCTCATTTATCTAGATTGTACCAGATTAATGACAGCTAAAATCTGATTGGTTGTTATGGGCAATAGCTCCACTTTTTTTAATTTAGAAAGTAGTACTTCTACTCTATATTTACATTTGTAATGGTTTCAAAGTGATTCTTAATTTGTCTTTTTCTTGGGAGCTAAGACATTTTTTAGCTAAAGTTTTGGAATAAAATATTTGGAAGGGTGGAGAGAGGGATTTGGAGGGGGCACAGATGGGAGGTAACTGCTTGATTATCTCACAGGCCATGGTCCCACATTTATTTAAATTACCCCTTGAGGTAAATTTATCTAGCTGCGAGTTTCAGGAGGGTTTGAAAAGTGGAGATGTTGCCTATAGCAACCAATCATATTCTAGCTGTCATTTTGTAGAATGTACTAAATAAATGACAACTAGAATCTGATTGGTTGCTATAGGCAACATCTCCATTTTTCAAACCCACTGGGAACTGGCAGCTTGATAAATTTACCCCCTAGACTGTGACTAAGGGTTCCTTCTCTCTATTTAAAAGATGTATAAACACTTTATAATAAATATTTAGTTATATATATATATATATATATATATATATATATATATATATGTATATATATGTATGTATATATATATATATATATATATATATATATATATATATATAAAATTTATTTTTATTTTTATTCAGAATCCATTCCAACAGTGTCACTAATTTTTAATACTGTTCCGACTGAATTGTGGAAATATTAAGCTCACTCTTGTATAATGTGGAAGTTTTGGCTCACCGATCTCCCAGGTCTCTCCAACTAAGAACGTAGACTCGTGCCATCTGCAAATATTTTTTTTTCCTCTTTTAAATCTATGGAAAAAAATATTAATTTGCAGTATCGCCGCTGTTCCATCAATTTGTTCTATTACCATAATTTGCTCCTCAAATAAGACCATTGATTTAGTTAGTTATCCAATTTAGGATTAAATTTTGGTTGCCAACAAAATCAAACCTTTAAAATGAAGGGCTATTTTTTAGGAGATTCATTGAAAGTACAGTAATTCTGATTTTCAGGACAAAATCGGTTTTCCTGTCATTAGGGTCTTAAATTGCCATCATCTGTTTTAGCTGTTTAAAACTAGAGAATGAAAAGAAAGCTTCTATTCACAGTATCATAAAACTGAAACCTGCAGCAAGATGTTCATTTATGCTCAGTTATGTCAGTGCTCGAGGCTCCAAACTTACTCTGCAATTAGCGATGAGCAGAATTGTGGAACAATTTGGCGCAAGTCAAGTTTTGCGCTGTAACAGAGAGGGTACAATCGACTGCTTAGTCCTTCTGCTGAATGCTACTCCAATTGTATTTGTAAATTTGTATTTTGCAGAATTTAAAGTCTTAGGGCCTGAGTCATTAAGGAGAGTAAGGGGGAAAAAAAGGAGTAAATGCTCTCCGGGACAAACCATGTTACACTGCAAGGGGTGCAAATTAGTTTACAAATTTGCACATAAGTTAAATACTGGCTGTTTTTTCATCTAGCACACAAATACTTGATAGCTCAATTTTACACTAAACTTTAAAGTTAATCTAGACCAGTGATCGGCAAACTTTTTCAGGAGCGGGCCAAATAAAAAAGAAAAACTTTAGGCGGGCCAATATAATTTATTAAAAAACTCAAATATCGAAACATATAATACAAATTTTTTGAATGGGGCGGGAGGGTGTTATATAGCAGTGTTACCTCTATAAGTGCAGCGATCGTACAGACACACCACTTATTTCAGCAGGTTGCTGCAGATCCGTCTTTCTGGTGAGCCACTAACTGACAACACAGCAGCCAATCGAAATCCGCCTTAGTATATGGCCCAGCCCATCTCTTCTCACATGACTTTCAGCCATTAGGGGGCGGGCAGGTGTTTGAGTGATTGACATACAAAGTGTCCTTTTAGGAAGGAGGATGAAGTGTAATGGAGGAAATAGCTGGGAAGGCATAAAAATGAAGGTTCTGACACACAGGGTCGGCCCTAATAATTTTATGCATATTTTAATGAAATTTTTTAAAATATTGGCGGGCTGGATAGAACCTCTAAGTGGGCTGGATATGGCCGCGGGCCGTAGTTTTCCCATCACTGATCTAGGACATGCCCTATCCAAACTATAAATCTCCCCCCACATTTTAAATTTACCCCCCCCTCCAATGCAACATGGTTTTGCCCAGGTTTAAAGTTACTCCTTTATTGTGCTTTACTCTCCTTAATGACTCAGGCCCTTAGTGTGAGTAGAGGTGAGACAATGATTCCATCGATGGAGTTTATTATGGGTATACCCCAAGTGGGGTGTAACCACCACTAGTCAATACAGAGGTACTTTCTCACACTGTGACCAATCAGAGTGAAGCCGCTCTGTGTTGACTAGTAGCTGTCAGACCGGGCACCTGACTCTATTGCTGCAGCTACGCAAGGAGCAAGTCTTTGTCGTCTATAGTGTTTTTTTATTTTTTCCAAATGATTGATAAGCAGCAGGGGAGGGCCAGCAAATTTTAGCCTGGGGTTGGCAAGACTCAGCACGGAAGCCTATTAGGAACATTTTAAAGGAAGAAAAATGCATGTAGCCCAGTGACCCAGCCCAAGAGAGAGCACTGTGGGACCAGCCCTAGTGCCCCCCAGCCGCCCAGCCCAGCCAGCCACTGATAAGCAGGATGCCCCCTGGATTTAAATAATTTGGTAAAATAAGGTGTGTGTGTGTGTGTGTATTGATAACATACTTTATCAAGGTGGGTGTGTTTTATTTTAACAGTATTTTTTCCTGCTGCACTAGAGGTCCCAGCGAGCCCTGAATGCCAGGGCATGCTGACGCTTGTAGTACTTATAGCAGTTGGTACTATCTGAATTTCTGTATATAAATATATATACTGAAGCCCCATATAATGTATTCCTACAGTTTATACAAGTCTCTTATGCGTGCCCCTATCATAAGGACAGTCTTGTCATTTCTTTTTTCTTCCATCCTATATAATAAAATCTGTGCCCTGTCCCTGACGTACCAAAATGCAAGATGTTATAGAAGTCTTAAGCATGCAGAGGAACATTATACTGTATAGGAGGGACGTGTTAAATCAATAGGCTTAAGGCAGAAAAGGATTTGTACCTACGGACTCCAGAGTAATAACGCTGGCTCTGAACTATATAATGATCAAATATTCAAATTCTGGATTTATTCCACGGTTTTCTGTAAATGCCGGTAATAAAATGAAAAATGTAAATGTAGCTACTGATTCTCTCACTCAATAATATTTTTTAAATGTTACCGTTTTACCTTGGTGTAGCCATGTCTCCCAAACACTGTGCCAAAAACCTTCAGCAGTGCATTATTTGGGGCTGTAGCCCTACTCTTGCCATCCACTGGTGGCCCCTTCATTTCCCAGTCTGACCATATTGCATATTGATCCAGCCAGACTGCAATGGTAGCAGAGCTTTGCATTGCAGTCCAGAGACAGACAATAGTCCTTCTACACTAACAGGAAAATGAGCTGTAGGATAGAATACACATTTTTATACAGTTGGTAGAGATCCGGTGACAAATAAAAAGACTATTACTGCAATGGGAAAGTCATTTAACCACAGTAATAAATGAAAATGATGGGTGCTTATTAAGATTAAAACAACCCTGTAATTATTGATAAGGACTCTCCTTAAATAAGCATTGTGACAACTCACTAATGAGTTCTTAGCATTCTGCATTCGCCGGGGTACACAGATTAAAATAAAAATAAGAAAAGGATATTTCATTTTTTTAGCACAGATACATAAAGTTTGCCTGCGGCTAGCTGAGCTGAACAGAAGTTCTACACCAAATATAAACTAAATTATTTATGCATTGTGAAAGGAAGACACTCAAAACTCTAACAATGATATCTTCATTGATGCCTAGTAATATAGATAATGTGGATCATTTATGAACCCAAAAAAAAATATGGAGGCTAAGGACATACAGTACATTATCGGAATCCATGCAAGAAAATAAAGTATTAGGATGTCGCATGTCGCTACTCTAACCTGCGCATGCGCCCGCAACACTTGGAGCAAAAATGAGGAGGTAAAGCATTCTTGCGGCACCTCTGAATTTTACACTTCTCAAACTGCATCCATTGGGTGCAATTTATATTGAAAACAAAAAATATATTTAGATATAATATAAATTATAATTTTGGATTCTCACCATTATAAATGACATAGGTCATAAAGTGACAGTATATTTTTATTTCAATAATGGCGAGAGTGTATGTCTGCAGACCGTATGCAGTAGTGTTTTTACAATTAAAGTTAATATGAATTAATAAAGTTATAAACATTATTTTAATTTTAATTAATTATTTTTGCTGCTGGTGCCCCATGCCAATATCGTCCCTCTGGAGATTCTGCCATCTTTTCACATTTTCGCACTTGGTTTTCTACCCAAGCAATTATTATACTGCTTCTTTGGGACAGAGGTCCCCTAATGCCTCTAATTCTGCAGTGCTGGAGGTCCGCTGACCTGCTCAGAGAGGGCTTTTTCAAATTGACAGTGGGATGGTCAAATCCCGACTCGTGTGGGCTTTCGTAGCCCCCCCTGTCGGTTTGTAAAAGACTCATCCGAGCAGATCATCATCATCATCATCATCATCATCATTTATTTATATAGCGCCAACATATTCGGTAGCGCTTTACAATTGGGGACAAACACAGTAAACAAACTGGGTAAAACAGACAAAGAGGTGAGAAGGCCCTGCTCCCAAGCTTACAATCTATGGGACAATGGTAGTTTGATACATGAGGTTAAGTCTACATTTTGCATTTCGGTCCAACCAGACTGCAAAGGTAAAAGTGACTCATAAGCTAGATGATCCTGTCACACAACAATGTTGGTCAGGGGGTAGTTGTGCGAAATTGTGTAACGGGTGGTAATAGTGTAATGTAGTGAGGCGAAGAGGGTGGTTGAGGAATATTATAAGCTTGTCTGAAGAGGTGGGTTTTCAGAGAACACTTGAAAGTTTGTAAACCAGAGGAGAGTCTTATTGTGCAAGGGAGAGAATTCCATAGAGTGGGTGCAGCCCGAAAAAAGTCCTGTAACGGGGAATGGGAGGATGTAATGAGGGTGGATGAGAGACGCAGATCTTGTGCAGAACGGAGTTGCCGAGTTGGGAGATATTTTGAGACAAAAGAGGAGATGTATGTTGGTGCAGCTTTGTTGATGGCCTTGTAGGTTAGTAAAAGTATTTTATATTGGATTCGGTAGAAAACAGGCAACCAATGTAGAGACTGACAGAGTGATTCAGCAGAGGAATAACGATTTGGTCATAGGATCTCCCATGCTGGAACACTACAGGTATTGCTTCACCACCTAATCGGGGGTCACAGGACCACAGGTAAGTGAGATTTTGTGTTTTTACTTATCTTGCTTTATTCCACACAAAACTACATTTCTATTTTTGGGAGCAATAAGTGTTTATATATTTAAAGTCTACAAAAGTTCAACTTATCATTTAATGCTACTATCAAGCCACTGAACTGCACCATAGTAAAACTGGAATACTTTAAAAAATGATAACTGGTTGAAAATGATTATAGGAATAGATACACCAATGCTATCCTATGGGGCTTATATAGAGGTCAAGACATTTGTGCTCTGATAGTATTTGGTATGGCAGTGCAATTGTACAAGGGATTGGCTTTTATGCAATTGTTTGCTTCACTTTGTGCTGCCATTCCAAATACTATTGTAATTGTTTCCTAGAGATTGCAGTATTTCTCTATTTTGTAAACAACACACAACAAGAAAGAAGATGGTGCTATACAGCCACTATATTCCACGGTTCATATATTATCTAATTTCTATTCAAGTCTCTTCATATAGGATTATTTTTTATCGACTAGGATGTATGCAATAGGTTTTTATGTGCTCTTTACATATTTTTGATACTTGCAATATATTGCACCTGATCTCCGCTAGTCGATATTTGGGATTGGCAGAGGGGTATTTAAATGTTCATGTTTGAGAACTTCCTTCCACACCTTGATAAAGATTTTTTAATTGAAACGCGTTGGATGTGGAGAGCAGACTTGGGGACTAGTATCACTCACCGCATACACATACTGGAACGCAGAAGCCGGCATCCTGCAGCGTCCATCGAGCGGGGATCAGAGTGTTGCATGATATGCTGTGCGGTAAGGATCAACACGGTGCTGTAGTGGTTAGCACTTCTGCCTCACAGCACTGGGGTCATGAGTTCAATTCCCGACCATGGCCTTATCTGTGTGGCGTTCATATGTTCTTCCCGTGTTTGCGTGGGTTTCCTCCGAGTGCTCCGGTCTCCTCCCACACTGCAAAAAAACCCCATACTGGTAGGTTAATTGGCTGCTAACAACATTGACCCTAGTCTCTCTCTCTCTGTGTGTGTGTGTTAGGGTATTTAGACTGTAAGCCCCAATGGGGCAGGGACTGATGTGAATGAGTTCTCTGTACAGCGCTGCGGAATTAGTGGCGCTATATAAATAAATGGTGATGATGATGATCCACCTGTACCCGAGTTTGGGTTCTTGAAACTTATATATGTTTTTATGTTTTTATTTCTGATATCCAGTATAATTAACTGGTAATAAAGCTGCACGTTCTGGTTTTTATATACCTCCGGTTTTTTTTTCTTGTGAAGAAAAAAACTCCATAGCATTTTGGTAATTTCATCCTTATATATATATACTGGATATTTTTTTCACACATTTATTGTGTTCATTAAGAAATACTGCACCATGATTTGATTTTTTTTTTCTTTTTCACATGATATGCTGATGTCTATAATGAGGATTTAAACATCTAAAATATAAATAGTTATCGGTTGAAAGATACTGAATTACCCAATGAAATAATTACGACTTCAATGAAAATTTATGTGGAGAATCATTGGCTTCTTAACAGTGAGACTGAATTTTAAGATTTTTTTCATTGGATGCTTTATTGAACACCAAGTATAGCGCCGTCTTCTGTCTTGTGTGTTGTTTATTTTTGGTTAAACGATTTTGATGGGTGAGGTCTGTGGATAAGAAGATCTGCTTTACGTGTTTTGTGCGCCTATTTATATTTCAGTATTTTTTGTGTTTTTTATTTCTCTATTTTGGTTGGCTGCACTGGATACATGTAGTGCACTTTATCTTATATTATAGATAATTCTGTTCACTTTCCTATCAGCAATTAACAAAAGAGCGTGTTTATAATTTTTCTTTGTCCTAATATTTGTGCTCTGAACATATGTAAGAAAAGACATGTATTAAAAACGTACTTACATGACTATGTTGAGTTGGAAACATCCAATATGAGTCCAGCTCTAAAACAGTAGCATTTGCTCCAGGCGTTCGTAAGCAGGGCCGTCTTTCCCATTGGGCACTATGGGCAGGTGCCCGGGGGCCCAGGGGGAAAGGGGGCCCTGGCAGGTCTGCTGTAAAAAAAATCCTGTAAAGAAAAAAAAAAAAAAAAAGAAACTTACCTTTTGCGGTCACCTGACCGTTCTGGTCAGGTGACGATCCGGCTCACTCCCTGGTCCTCTCTTCCGTGATGCGCTCGCAGTGAATGTCAGGCGTGATGACGTCATCACGCCAGACATTCACTGCGAGCACAGCATGGAGGAGCACAGAAGAGGATTCAACGCATCGCGATTGAAAGGTAAGAATGTATAATCCTTTTTTTTTTTTTTTACTTATATATTTATATATAGGGGCCCCGGTGCACTGCTGTGCCCGGGGGCCCATACTATTGTTAAGGTGGCCCTGTTAGTAAGGTGTAACAAGTCAGTATACATGATGAGGATTGACAGTGTTAGTAATAATGCTAAAGTTGCATTACCCTATTTCTACAAAATGTAATAATAATGTAATGAAGTGTAATATACACAAGAAAGAATAGTGTCTGCACAGTTATTAATAAATACAAGAAGTTACATTTTCAATATAAAACGTAATTAAAAACATACACAAATTAAATACAAACATATGTTGCTTCCCCTTTAAAAATCAGATGTGGAATCTTCTTTCCTTCAGTAGTCCTAATGGAAATGTCAATTAAGTAATGCAAATAGATGGCTGTAACTTGATACAATATATGATGTAATATATCTGCAATGCTAATGATTTAAGTACTATCAGCTGGAGTGGTCAATACGCAACCAGACAATCAGAAGAGAGCTGCTGATAGTCATCCTCGTCATTACATATTGTTGCCCCAGTATCCTCATAAAAGACGCATCCACTGATTCGGCCATGTCTAATAGTGTTGCAATTATGTGGACTCGTTATTACTGTACTCAGCCTGTCCCTGCTTATCCCCGTTAGGCTTCTCCTAGGCGTAAGGAGACGCAAGTCAATGATATGAATAGATATAAATATATATGGATGTATGCATAAACTTTTTCACAGAGTACAGAATTGTGTATCTTGCGCATAAAATAAATCACACATCTAAATGAGCCCGTATTACTATTAAAAATTAAACTCCACTATATAATCCGTTACTCTGAGACCAGCTAACAGGCCTAAGATGCGCCTGCAAATGACTCTCACTGATTGTTCAGCACCTATTGCCGGCTGCTGAACAAGGTGCCGCATGCTTTTGTCTGTCAGCTGCTCTGAGTTGCTGGGTAGACAGTGTAGTGTGAAATTTAGTGTATAGTGATGAAAAGCTTATTGCTCTCTAGCTGCAGCCCAAATTGGCAGTAGTCACAGATTGGGTATCTCTGCTGTAGAGTGTAGTGTATGATGTAGTATTATGGGTATGTCACTAGTAAATAAGAAAAGCTGTAGGTCATTGGCCCTTTAATTCAAGAGTAATTCAGGGACGGCTATTAGAACATGTCAGTAAACACCGTCTTTGTTTCTTCTTATATATATGTCAGAAACAAACTATGAACTCACAGACTTGCATGGATGGAAACAAAATACTGCTTTTAATATAAACATTAACGGGCCCATCTGACTCACTTTGTTCCTGTCTTTTTAAATTATTTTTTAAATAGATCAATTAGCTGGGTTGATCTTTGCCAAATCTCTCCTATCCTTCGTTGAAGTTTACTATATTTCCATGCCAGTTAAAATAACAAGTAGGTGCTCCAAAAACAATAGACACATTCTGGAAGCATGGACCTTCTCAAGTTAAGGACATATTTGTATTCTTAGCGATTAATAGGTATAATATTGCTCTAGATATGGTCATGCAGAACATCCCGCAGTAGACTCCTGTTCAAATACAACAAAGGCAGGCTTGTCAACCTTTTCAGAATCAGATGTTAATGATATTTTATGCCTTTGTTGAGTCTGTGTACAGCGGCTACTGCACCTAAAAGGGAAATGACTTCCATACCAGCTCTCGTAAGCCAAAACATTTTAGATTTGGGGAAGCTGGACGAAGTCCATATTTATACTTCGAAGAGAAGTGTAAAAGAAGATTTCAAGACATCATTAACTAGGCAGCCAAAAAATTAAGGTGTAAGTGCTTTATGAAGACTACAACAGAGAAGATAGAATTAAAGAGGAATTCCACTAAAATTAAAAATGACGTTTTGGATGGAGTGGAATGTGTTAATTTAATACACAATGGATACACTTCTATCCCCTCCTCCTGCTTGGCCCTGCCAGTATGCTTGGTGTTATGGATCATGGTTAATATAGTTAAAACAGAAAAAACTATCAGCGCTCAATGATCCAAATTAGCTTCCGAATCTCTGGAATAAACAGGGTACACAGACCTGTGAGTTAACAATGCAGAAATATAGATATCCAGATCGCTCAGCGCTAAAAGGTACCTAAAAAGTCTCTTAAATAATAATGCATACAAACAAAAACAAGATCATACACATAAAAATAGATGATAATAATCATAAAATGAAAATCAAAAAATGGAATGTGTCCAAATTACAAAACAATCATCTATATCTAAATATAATATAAAGTCTCTTCAATGCTGGATATGCAACAGATGGTCACTCGTGGGACAGAAATATTCGTGACTTTCACCTCACCGTCACCTCCATATATACAGTAAGAAATAAATTCCTACCAGAGGGTAGTGAGTCATGGGCATGTAGCAGGTTCTTTATTTCTTTCTTTTTCCGTCCCCTCTTAGATAATCATAGACTATCTTGCCAGTAAATGTTTCTTTCTTCGTGGTATCTCTCAATATATTAAAGCCAAAAAAACAACACAGAAAGACAGATCTAGCGTGATATTGTATAAAAAAGGGGCAATTTTATTAAGTCCCATCAAAGATGACAAAAAAAGGCATTACGTTCCAACAGTAAAAAGATATGTAGAAATACTCCTACCATATCGCCAATGTAAAAGCGCATATAGAATATCCATCAAATGGATTCCATCTCGTTCTCTCTCATCGGCAGAATACTAAGGATATTTCATAAATCAGTCTGGGCCCGACGCGTTTCAACCGTCAATACGGTCTTTATCAAGGAGCGCTGAGCAATCTGGATCATGGTTAATGCCACACTGAAATTATGATGCTGGATTGGCATAGGGTAAATGATAAGTCTAGGGGCTAGATTTACTAAACTGCGGGTTTGAAAAGTGGAGATGTTGCCTATAGCAACCAATCAGATTCTAGTTATCATTTATCTAGTGCATTCTACAAAATGACAGCTAGAATCTGATTGGTTGCTATAGGCAACATCTCCACTTTTTCAAACCCGGAGTTTAGTAAATATACCCCTAAGTATTCTCTTGTTCTAGACTTTTTAAAGAGAGTGACTAGTGATCTGCATTATTTACAGTAGATTCACCTGATGGTAAGTACATTTCTGTCTCTGCGCTGCATTTTAGAGGGGTGGGCTGACCATTCCTCTTATTCTTAGGACTACAATGAGGCCAGAATACTGGTTAAGGGCTCAGTGCTCATAGATAAAGTCCGTCTACATTCCCCCACCTTATTATGCTCCCCCCTACAGGCAGGTGCTGTATTTCTAGCACTATACCATGGTATACTAGTGGTCGAAGTGGAAATTTAGAAGTAACGGTATGAAAAATGTAAGCGAATGGAATCTTTATTTCATAGTTTTACAATCAAAAAAATAGGAGAAATTGCGGTATGGCCTACCACCGTCTACCAGCCCACTTTAACCACTAAGTATTTCCTAGGCCTGGCTGAAATATTTTAACAATGTGCAAGACAGACTGAAAAATAGATAATTAATCCTACTTGTTGGTTTTGCCTTTGATCCACCTATTTTTTACATGGGCATTGTCATCAATGGATGCCCCAATGCTAACTAATACTAATGTCATTGTGCAGCTCACTCTCTCCTGTTCCATATTGAATACATACTAATGCCCCAGAACTTGGTCCCTGGGGTATCCAGATAGGTCTCTGTGATAGAATAATTAAGCCCAGGACAGATTTCAGAGACCATGGAATCCTGGCTGCACTCCGGATGAAAGGGAATAATTTGCACAATTTATATCAAGGTGCCACAGTACAAGTGACCCCAAAAGCTGTTTCCCCTTTATCATCATATCAAACAACTGCTTTTGTGTCCATCACGTTGAGATTGATGCCGCTGGCCACTGATTTTTATGAAATTATAGCAATTTTAGCAAATAAACTATTTTTTCTGCTCTAAACATTGGCTAGATATACATATCTGTGCTATTCCACACAGATATGTATACCTAAATCACACAAGCAAGATTCATTATGTATAAAAGATATTGAAATGAGCAGCAAAGTCATCTGGCTGTCCGGACTTGACGACCCATGGATCTGTATTTTACTGGTAGAGCCATGGCCGGATTAAGGGGGAGGGCACAGGGGGCAAGTGCCCCGGGCCCCCCTCTCTCTGAGGGCCCCCCACCGCCTGCTGGAAGGAGAGAAGCTGCTGCGCATGTGCAGCATCTAGAAGTCAGCGTAAAAATGTACAGCAGCCGCGGTGCTGCTGTACATCTGGCGTGCTGCCAAGGATTTGTCCGTTTGGAGGGGGAGGGTTTCTATTGCTGAGAGGTGCGCCCCTGCGTGAGGGGGATTTACAGCTGAAAGCCGCACAAACAGGAGAAGGATGACAGGTGATCCGAACTTTGTTGTAGTACAACACTTGCGGAGGTAGCGATGGTGGTTAGGTGTTGGACATTTGCTAAGTTGCCTTTTTAAGTGTGTGAGAGAGAGAGAGATATTAATGGTGTAGTTTTGCTGAGAGAGAGAGAGAGATGGTATAGTTTTGCTGAGAGAGAGGTGTAGTTTTGCTGAGAGAGACAGATGGTATAGTTTTGCTGAAAAAATTTGTCTTCATCACGTCACTGTGCCCCTTCTGTATCACACTCTGTCCCTTCTGTATCACACTGTGCCCATGGCCCCCTTCACCATCACACTGTGCCCCTTCTGTATCACACTCTGACCCTTCTGTATCACACTGTGCCCCTTCCATCACACTGTGCCCCTTCAGCATCACACTGTGCCCCTGCTGTATCACACTGTGTGCCTTGGCCCTCTTCACCCTCACACTGAGCCCCTTCTGTATCACACTGTGCCCCCAGGCCCTCTTCGCCATCACACTGTGCCCCATCTGTATCACACTGTCCCTTCTTATATCACATTGTGCCCCTTGGCCCTCTTCACCATCACACTGTGCTCTTCCTGTATCACACTGTGCCCCTGACCCCCCTCTTTATCACACTGTGCAACCTCTCTCCCCTCTGTATCACACTGTGCCCTTTAGTCCTTTTCATCATCACACTGTGCCCCTTCTGTATCTCACTGTGCCCCCTGTCCCCCCTCTGTATCCCACTGTGCCCCCTGGCCATCTTCACTATCACACTGAGCCCCTTCTGTATCCCACTGGGCCCCCTGGCCCTCTTCACCATCACACTGAGCCCCTTCTGTATCACACTGTGCCCCTTGGTCCATTTCACCATCACAATGTGCCCCTTCTGTATCACACTCTGTCCCTTCTGTATCACACTGTGCCCCTGACCCCTTCATCATCACACTGTGCCCTCCATCATAGTTTCCATTTTATTGCACTGTGCCTTTTTTCCTTTACCTACCTTTTACTTGGTCTTCTATTATTCTCCTTCTCTTCTCTCTTCTGTCTTCTTTCTTCCTGCTTGTTGCTC
Organism: Mixophyes fleayi; assembly: GCF_038048845.1. Classification (NCBI taxonomy): domain Eukaryota; kingdom Metazoa; phylum Chordata; class Amphibia; order Anura; family Limnodynastidae; genus Mixophyes; species Mixophyes fleayi. The sequence continues at coordinate 259,482,287 of NC_134406.1, read as the reverse complement.
CTCTCTGCACTGCTCCTCACTGAAAATGTCGGGCTTGATGATGTCACCTCCGACATGCAGTGAGAAGGGAACAAGGAGTAGGTCCCAGGCACAGCTGGATTGATAATTATAAGTTTTAAAGTTTCTTTTATTTAATAGACGCTGGCGGTGACAGCAGTGGGCCCTGTTATTGGCATGACCCCTGGAGCCATGCACCAGCTACACCGCTGGTAGTTCCGCCTCTGGGCATGAGCCGCATTTGGGTAATCACACCTTTACTGTACTCAACCGCCATCACGCCTCTCTAGGTGCCAGTGAGTGTAAGTGGGAGAAATTTGAAAATCTGCATATGCATGCACCCATTTTCTGGGCATAAACTGGGGTATGTACCTCTCTGCATCACCCCTATAATAGCTAATTGAGCACCAAACAAGATCTATATACAAAGAAAATGAGAAAAGTCCTTGTTTAAGACTGAGAAAATCCTCTTTGGGAACATAAGGGGAGCACAAAGGGTAGAACACAACCTAACACCCAGCAATGTGGCAGTAATTCTAACCACTGGCTGAATACGGTATTACATAAGTGTCTATGTACTGTATATTCTTGAATCAAATGATACAATGTTTTCTTTCAGCCTGCACTGATGTCACTGTAAACTCTGTGAAAGTTGACACTTTTTGTGTTTATCCTTAGTGATTTTCTTGTTACAATAAATTTAGATGTATATTTTGGATCTCTATTTAGGTTTATAATGTAAAAAAATTGTCACATTAAACGAATAATAAATGAACAGAATACAGAGTTTCAAACTTCTCTGTTTGATGTGAGGTAGGTTGAATGGTTTTTGAGCATTGTTTTTTTCAAACCATTTAATTTTTTACATCAATTCTTCAGAGAAAAAAAAAAGCAAAACATTCATACATGTCTGTGCTGAATAAAATGATTCCAAGATGGTAAAAATGTGTTGTTGAAACAGTGTATCAGGACACATAACAGGTTGGATTTACCAAATGTGGATATGCCGCATTACAGATGACTGGTGGCCCTAAACCATCAATACTGACAACTGTACATTCTTTTTCACTTACTGCAATCAGCACCTTGCTAAAGGTCAAGTCGATTTGGCCTAAGGGACCTCAAATGTCTGCAGCCTTTTCTAAGTCCTCGCTCCTATCAAACTATGTACGAGCAAAATTAGAGCTTATTTTCTTTGGTGATGCTTCAAGAGTTTTGCTTTGTGTGCATGGTACATCAACTTTGGCTTCATTCCTCACTCATCTACCTTCTCTAACCCATCGATTTCAGCTTTGTCCCTCACAACCCGTCCTCTCAGGACTAAGCGACTCTGTGTCAAATGTAGGATGATAGGGTTGAAATGTAAACCATATATTTTTATTTCATTTATATTCTTTCATGAGTATAATTTTGATATGCATATATACACTCCTATAACAAATATTAACACAGACCCGGGGATAAATGTATGAATCTCCGGATTCTTCATCTCCGGCGTGTTCAGCCTCTTCAGCGCTTAAATTTAAAGCGGCGCTGCCCTTTACAAAGCAGCGCCGCTTTAAATTTAAGCGCTGAAGAGGCTGAACACGCCGGAGATGAAGAATCCGGAGATTCATACATTTACCCCCCGGTGTCTGCACTGCATGAGTGTCAAGTTGCTTTGTTCACCTTACCACATTTTTATGTTTCCTTTGACACATGTCAATTACAGAACTTTTAGAAATTTTCTTTTTTTTTTCTTACATTTTATGTGTCTCTACTTCTAGTCGTTAGGTGAGAGGTGGTGTTTTGGGGCACATATGCCTGGCATCATGATAAATCCATGATCATTTTAATTACTCACACATATACCAGTATAAAACTCATTGGCGGTAGTAGAGGTTTGAGACATTGAACTCTGCAGCAATAGACATGATGGTGGTGGAAGTAGCAAAAGTGTAAAAAAATGTAAACCCTTGCCCGACGAGCACTTTATATCATCATCAGCTGTTTATATAGTGCCACTAATTCCGCAGTGCTACACAGAGAACTCAGTCTCTGCCGCATTGGAGCTTACAGTGTAAATTCCCCAACACACACATAGAGTGAGAAAGACTAAGGTCAATTTATTAGCAGCCAGTTAACCTACCAGTATGTTTTTGGAGTGTGGGGGAAAAACGGAGCCCAGGAAGGAAATCCACACAAACACGGGGAGAATATACAAACTCCCCACAGATAAGGCCATGTTCAGGAATCGAACTCATGACACCACTGTTGTGAGTTAGAAGTGCTAACCACTGAGCCACCATGGATCCATCTGCTCACCACTTCCCGTTAAAAGACGTCTAAATACCTGTAAAAATCTATTTTATCCGATTGAAATTTAGAAACCTTTGTTCTCTTGCAGACACCACCACCTTGGCATGCAAATCCATGTACTTCCCAGTAATAACTGGTACATTTGTGCAAACGTAGGCACATGATGAATGCACTGTGGCACTTTACACTTTTGTAAATTTACCCTTAAATTATTTCCCTACTGTGAAATAAATCAGGTTGGTGAATATACTAAGAAACATTAAATACATCTACCTGGATAGTCCTCTTACCCGTGCTGATACTTCATTGTACAACAGACTTCTGCACCCGCCCGTAAGGCTCCTGCGGGCACAACAACACAATAATACAATAACACAATTATTTTAAATTGTATTTTGATTTGCAAATTTCAGTTAATCAGTTAATCTTTTGCTCCATTTGCAATATATTTATTATTATTGTTGTTTTATGTAGTATGGTTGCATTTGCACTATTGTGCTGTTTGCTGATTTAATAAGAAATTGAATCTGCAGTAAATCTCAGAACTGGTTTCAATTCAGCCCTTATTAAATGAAAGTCTTTAGAAGTATCTTTGAGCTACATGTTTACTGTTATATTATCTGGTATTTGCAATGAGGAAGATGTATGAAACTTCATCCTTATTTTATTCCCCATACATATCTTTACATATCCACTCTGTTTTTCATGTCTGGCATCTTGACTATCGATCATGAAGAGAGGTAGCTGACTGGGGACAATTTGTCATTCCTAAACAACGTTGTGCATGATTCTCCCTTTGTGTCTTGTCACTGACTGACTGATTCATGTAACTGACACTCGCACTCAATGGTCCTCTGTCACAGGATGCCGTAAGTGTCTTAGCTGCTTGTGCACAACTTTCTGTAAAGGTAAACCAAACTACTGAGCAGAGTATATTTTTAAATGTATTTAATAGAAAGTGAAATATCTGCAACATCATTCTACAGAAAATCTTATTTTTATGCATATTTGCATTTGTTGATGTAAATGGCAAGAGTCTTATTCCTTATCCAGTTAAATGGCTTATAAAATAATGTGTGGGTAGCACGGTGGCTCAGTGGTTAGCACGTTTGCCTCACAGCGGCCATGGGTTTGATTCCCGACCATGGCCTTATCTCTGTGGAGTTTGCATGTTCTCCCCGTGTTTGCGTGGGATTCCTCTGGGTGCTCTGGCATCATCCTACACTTCAAAAACATACTGGTAGGTTGACTGTCTGCTGGCAAAATCACCCCAAGTATGTATCCGTACTAGGGAATTTAGACTGTAATCTCCATTGGGGGCAGGGACTGATGTGAACGGCAAATATTCTCTGTACAGCGCTGCGGAATTTGTGGCACTATATTAATGAATGGTGATGATTAGTCATAGGCTGCAATGTAGCAATGGCACATATGGCTAATTTGCCATGGAAAATAATAGAATACTTTGGTGCACCTTTATTATATTGTGGGACTAATAGCCTCTCATTGAGGGGTAACAAACAGTATACTTCAAATATACTGCTTGGGCAGCACAGTGGCTAAGTGGTTAGCACTTCTGCCTTACAGCACTGGGGTCATGAGTTCAATTCCCGACCATGGCCTTATCTGTGAGGAGTTTGTATGTTCTACCCGTGTTTGCATGGGTTTCCTCCAGGTGCTCCGGTTTCCTCCCACACTCCAAAAAACATACTGGTAGGTTAATTGGCTGCTAACAAATTGACCCTAGTCTGTGTGTGTCTCCGTCTGTCCGTATGTGTGTGTTAGGGAATTTAGACTGTAAGTTCCAATGACTGATGTGAGTGAGTTCTCTGTACAGCGCTGTGGAATTAGTGGCGCTATATAAATAAATGGTAATAATAATAATGGTAATAAAGATCAGGGATTTCAAAATATAATAAAAAAAGAGTGCAATTGTCGGTTGTTGCTGTGAACTGTGGGCTTACTTTGCCACCGTTCCCTTTCGTTATGCCAAATGCGCCTTCTCACCGCAGTAGGAGGGACTTACAAATGCTGCCACCACTGGACTCCTTACTGGCATCCAGCACCGGGTTTCTTCTGGGTAACTGACACTGCTAATGTAACCCTTGCTGGTGTACCTGAGCTGGTACTGCTGACTTATTCTGATTGATCAGGATTGCTGTGGATGTATCCCCCCTGGCCTAACACACTGGCCAGAGCTGCTGGGTAGCGGACAGAGCCATGATACCGGAAAAGCTAGGCCCAAACCTCAGTAACAGCTGGGGATGGATTAGATTTTGGGTCTAGTCTGTAGGTTACAGGAATAGAGAAGTTTACAAGCAGGTCTTTGATGCAAGTGATGTTTATTTGCTCACACTGGTTGAAGGTACCAGGAGCAGGTCAGATGAAGCAAGGAAGAACAATTTTCAATACAAGACAGGGCTATTTATACCAATTTGAACACAGACTCACAGGCTAGTTTTAGAATCAGGATGCAATTTGTTTACCCAAACATGGATTTACATGCAATGCAAATATAACAATATTTACACTTCTCTGTTACGTGATAAAACTTGATGCTTGCATTATTTGACATACAGTAACGCCAGACAGCCAGGCACCATCCCCGTGCTGGGTATACAAGCGAAACAGGTTTTGTCACTTCACATAAAGACTTACTTAAGACTTCCTGCTATCAGCAAACAGACTTCCTCTAGCCAAGATACAAACACAAACAAAGGCACTTCCATACAAAACATATCCCAATGTAACACGATAAGTGCATTTCAAATTATACATTGGTGCCTGCACCTCTGATTGAAATACATTTCTACAATAAATTATTTCTATATGATTTAGCTACAAATAAGTTATTTATTTATTGATCCAGTCACGCTATTCATTTTCTTTGATTGGAGATCCTCTTCTGTTGGTGCCTGATACAGGCTGTAAAATCTAATAGTTGTGGGTCTCTTTTACTGTTAGGAGTGTTTTATTTGTAGTGGGTATCATATTGCATTACCTTGTATGGTTATGCCAATTGAATTTTGAATTCTTATATGCTAAGTAGTTTGCTTTTTATATTTTTGTGTATTATTTATGTGTCCTAATTTTATGTGTATTGTAGTTATGTAATAATTTATATATTTTTTTTAGTACCATGTGTATGATTGCAGCTTATTATCCTGCCATTTGAGATTCTTGATCTAATTTTCATAGAGCTTTCAGAGTGCTGTATTCTCTTTTATTTAGTGGATTTTTTGTCTTTTGAGGATGTGCAGGCAATCCTTTATTACAGCAGCCTGAGCCTGAATTTTTATTGTTACTTATTGTTCATGTTTTCATATTTTGTATATATTTTTAACCATTCTGTGCCTGGAGTATCTCCAATTTGGAGAAATTAATGATTAGTTCATTAAGGACACATTCAAGTAATTTCGACAGAGGTAGACCTGTATGCAGATGCATAAATTCACCTAATTAGCTGATAGTACTTAATTAATTGTTGTGGCATCTATAATATGTGAAATTGGGCTGTCTATACCCATTACTTAATTTGGCTGTCTGGCGTGACTGCATCTCAGATAATGCAAGCATCAAGTTTTAGCACATAACAGAGAAGTGTAAATATTGTTAACTTTGCATTGCATGTGAATCCATGTTTGTGCAATCAAATTGCATCCTGATTCTAAAAATAGCCTGTGAGGCTGTGTCCAAATCTATATAAAAAAAACACTGTCTTCTATTGAAAATTGTTCTTCATGTTCCATTTGACCTGCTCCTGGTACCTTAAACCAGGGTGAGCAAATAGACATCACTTGCTTCAAAGACCTGCTTGTAAACTTCTCTATCTCTGTGACCTACAGATTACACCCAAAATCTAATCTGTTCCCAGCTGTTTCTGAGGTTTGGACCCAGCATCCAGTAACACCGCTCTGCCGCTAGCCAGCAGCTCTGGCCAGTTTGATAGGCCAGGGGGGATCCATCCACAGCAACCCTGATCCATAGGAAGAGGTCAGGAGTACCAGCCCAAGTACACTAGTACACTCGCAGCATCAGTTACCCAGAAGAATCCTGGTTCTGGATGCCCTTAAAGGAGTCCAGTGGTGGCATCATTTGTAAGCCCCTCCTACTGCGGTGAGAGGGCGTATTTGGGATAACGAAATGGAACGGTGGCAAAATAAGTCCAGCCGGTTCCCATCAACAGCAGACAGGGTGGCATAGGCGGTCCATCCTGCCCCAAATAGTAATACAAACCCTTAACAAACACTTTTGCTAATCTTTCTGGCCAGTAGATAAGCAAGGCATTCTCATCCGTTCCCTCGGAACTGCAATTTGTGTGAAGCAGATCACCTGACTCAGCAGATTTAGGCATAGAGCGTATACTCGCGTTAATGATTAGTAATCCACACACTTAGTCTCCGTATTTGTTATTTCTCTCAGTCCAGCAAATAAAGCAAATGTTCTTACCCAATACCTGGAAACTGCAATATGAGTGGAGAAATTCACTTACCCCAGTAAACTCTGGAACATGTGTAACAAACAATGAAGCTAATAGTAGTGCAGAAACTCAGTTTCCGTATTGGTAAGTCTCTCAGTCCATTAAATAGCTTAGATGTCCTGAGCCAATATCTGGGAATTGCAATACGAGTACAACGAGTCACTTGACCCAGCTGGCTTGAAACATGAGCCGTACATTTGGGTGGCCACCCACGAGATAATTAGGCTTCCGTTCTGACTTCCAGGTTTCAATTTAGATGGACTGCCTTCCAGGGATCTCAACTACATTTATAAATTGTCCCCTTGGGACTCCAAGAAGTACTTCAAGTAGTGGGATAACCTAAGGAAAAAAACTGTGATTCCTGCCCTTGCTGATGCGTTTCTTTCAATTGTGAACTTTTTCAATGATTGCTTTGAAAAAGTTCACAATTGAATGAAATGCGTCAGTACGGAAGCTTAATTATCTCGAAAACCGAGTGTCTGCACTACTATTACCTCCATCGTTTGTTACATATGTTCCAAGTTTACTGGGGTAAGTGAATTGCTCCACTCATATTGCAGGTCCCAGGAATTGGGTAAGAATGTTTGCTTTATTTGCTGGGCTGAGAGAAATAACAAATATGGAGACTAAGGGGTATATTTACTAAACTGTGGGTTTGAAAAAGTGCAGATGTTGCCTATAGCAACCAATCAGATTCTAGTTATTTATTTAGCACATTCTACAAAATGACAGCTAGAATCTGATTGGTTGCTTTAGGCAATATCTCCACTTTTTCGCACAACTTGCAGTTCCAAGGGAATGAATGAGAACGACGTGCCTTATCTACTGGCCAGAATGATTAGCAAGAGTGTTTGTTAAGTGTTTGTATCAGTATTCATCTTCAGAGATCCTCTTCTGTTGGTGCCTGATATAGGGCCTGTACAATCTAATAGTTGTTGGTATCTTTTACTGTTAGGAGTGTTTTATTTGTAGAGGGTATCATATTGCATTACATTCTATGGTTATGCCAATTGAATATTGAATTCTTATAAGCTTAGTAGATTGCTTTTTATATTTTTGTATTTTATTTATGTGTCCTAATTTTATGTGTATTGTAGTTATGTAATAAATTATTTATATATTTTTTAGTACCAAGTGTATTCTTGCAACTTATTATTCTGTCATTTGAGATTCTGGATCTAATTTTCATAGAGCTTTCAGAGCGCTGTATTCTCTTTTCTTTTGTGAATTTTTTGCCTACTTAATGTACGGTGCATGTGCTCGCCCATCCCTTCATTCCCCATTCCGCCTCTCCAGGAGTAAGGAGTCACAAGTGTATATTATTATTATTATTATTATCTTTGACTTAAAAGGCGCCACAAAGGGTCCGCAGCGCCGTACATTACATATACAGAAAACAGAACCAAGACACAACATGATACACAAATATATACAAACACAGGTGACAGGGTAAAGCAAATCAGATTATATCTGACAGATAGTGAAAGGGATAGTAGAAGTCAGCAAGAAGAAGGCCGAAGATTAATAAAACAGGGAAAACAGGCCTAGCGAAGCAGGCCAAGAGGTACAGAGGGTGAAGGAACAGTAGAAGGAGCACACAAGGAAAGAGGGCCCTGCTCATGAGAGCTAACAACCTAAAGGGAGGGGGAGACACATAAAGGGTGGTACTAACTAGGGGAGAGAGCCAGGACAAGGAAGTTAGGAGGACTGATAGACTTGAATAAAGAAATGAGTCTTAAGGACACGCTTGAAGCCTTTGAGAGTAGATGCTAACATGATGGAATGTGGAAGATCGTTCCACAGCAGGGGAGCAGCCTGGGCAAAGTCCTGAAGACGAGAGTGAGAGGAGGTGATCAGTGAAGTAGTGAGGCGGCGGTCAGAGGCAGAGCGGAGGGGGCGGGTAGGAGTGTAGGTAGAGATGAGATTGGAGATGTAGGGAGGGGAAGATTGACTAAGAGCTTTAAAGGTGAGGGTGATGAGTTTAAATTTAATTCTGTAGGGTATGGGGAGCTAATGTAGTGACTGTTGGAGGGAGACCACAGAGATAGAGAGGCGAGAGAGAAAAATGAGGTGGGCAGCAGCATTGAGAATAGACTTAAGAGGATCAAGGCGAGAATCAGGTAGGCCAGAGAGAAGGAGGTTACAGTAGTCAAGGCGAGAGATAATAAGCGAGTGAACAAGAGTTTTCATGGCTTCCGTGGTGCTTATGTGTAAACATTCCACATTTCATGCAAATTAAACAGACTTATGTCCAACTCTACTTGAGTCCCTCATGTTCACTGAGGTGGGCTGGACTTGGTGACACAATTAGCATCATTATGACCCATCCACCCACTTAACAGCCCTGTGAGCAGACTTGAGGGAGAATTGCCTGCTCTCCCAGAGGTCTGAGAGGTCTCTTAATAATCCAATAGTCTCTCTGACATTTCAGGAGAGTAGGCAACTCTGAGTGACAGTCTAAGGGGTATATTTACTAAACTGCGGGTTTGAAAAAGTGGAAATGTTGCCTATAGCAACCAATCAGATTCTAGCTGTCATTTTGTAGAATGTTCTAAATAAAAAATAGCTAGAATCTGATTGGTTGCTATAGGCAACATCTCCACTTTTTCAAACCCACCGTTTAGTTAATATACCCCTAAGAGTTCTCTTTCTAATCTGATTAATATAATCCAATACTATTTCTAAAAAGGAAAAAAAACATTTATATTTACATTTGCTTTCTGGTTTCTCAACTTTTTAAGCAAGCTATTTAATATATTATATTTTCATTGGAATTGTAGGAGCACTTTAATTTTATATCAAGCTTCAAAATGACTCAGTTTCTCTATCAATGTGCAGCATTTACCACTTCCCCTAAATTTCCCAAGCAATGGTTTTTTTGTTTATTTTTTCAGCCTGCAATACTTCATCAGGTGCGGTGCGGATAATGAATGACAGTCATGGGAATTTAAACTGTTTTTTACTTGAAACAGCTTCAGTTCCTTGTGTTAATGGTATTCATTTATAAAGTACAGGCTGTAAATGACCAATTATCATGCACACAATTTTAGTTTAGGTGTCAGTTTTCTTCCAGCTTACATAAATATATCTTTTCCCCTTAACTTGAAATTCTAGAAATTAAATGACTTCATAAGCATATGGCAAAGCGTTGAAGTCTCTACGATATGACATAATTGTGAAATAAATGGACAGACTGCCAGTAATAGTGTTATGCAGAATGTTTATGATAATATTTTGGAATTAGGAAATCTAAAAACCTATTAAAACAAAGGTTTTTTTGAAGATCTTTACTGATAGTATATAAAGTCAAACTTCTGTGCAGAGTATTAACAAAATTCTTTGAGATTAGTCAGTTTGAGGTTTGACCTAAATTCATACTTACCAACTTTTTTAAGTTGGTGTCCGGGAGACTCTCTGTAGCAGGTGGGCGTGTGGGGGGCGGGGCACCGAAATCGCGTCACTTTAGCCCCGCCCCCGCGACTTAATGACGCAAATCGCATCATTTGACAGCGGGGGCGGAGCTAAACACCGCGATTCACCTGGAATTGCGGCGTTTGGGATCTAATTCTGCCCACTTCACTAGGAAGTGGGGCACTTCCTAGTGAAGTGGGCAGAATTCGGGAGATTGCCACACTCGCCCGGGAGTCCGGGAAACTCTCGCAAAATGCGGGAGTCTCCCAGACATTCCGGGAGAGTTGGCAAGTATGCGTTCAAATGTCGATCAGTCTCGGACAATGGGCAAATCTTAGAAAACTTCAAGAATTTCCCTTGATTTTTTTAATCGACAAACTAGTTCTGAACTATGAAGGAATTATTATTATTACTGTATAAGAATATAGAACCAGCATATTACATAGCGTTTCGACACATTAGCCCCAGTCCCGGTGGAGATTACAGTCTAAATTATCTGCCAAACAAACTAGACTAAACCTACCAGTATGTTTTTAGCCTGTATAAGAAAACCAGATCACCGGGAGGAAACCTACGCAAACATTGGGAGCACAGATAGATCATATGGGCCTGAGGCATCAATGGTAACCACTGTGCCATCATGCCATCCTCATGTGTTGGCAAAGGGATTAGTGGCCTAGTGGTAAGCACTTCTGCCTCACAGCGCTGGGGTCTTAAGTTCAATTCCCGACTATGGCCTTATCTGTGTGAAGTTTGTATTTTCTCCCCGTGTTTGCGTGGGTTTCGTCTGGGTGCTCCGGTTTCCTCCCACACTCCAAAAACATACTGGTAGGTTAATTGGCTGCTATCAAAATTTACCCTAGTCTCTCCCTCTCTGTCTGTCTCCCTCTCTGTCTGTCTGTCTGTCTGTGTGTGAGTGTGTGTCTATATTAAGGAATTTAGACTGTAAGCTCCAATGGGGCAGGGACTGATGTGAGTGAGTTCTCTGTACAGCGCTGAGGAATTAGTGGCGCTATATAAATAAAATGATGATGATGATGATTAGTGGCAAGGAATGATATTTATGGCTAATATGTAATATGGATTAAAGAGAAAAAAAACATATTTGAATACAGGCGTATGTGCGTGCAAGTTACAGATCTTTAAAACGCAATTTGCCTTCACATTGCGTTGGAAGGTGAATCAGGCCCTATGGGGGAGATTTAATTCCCTGCATTGTTCTAAAGACCAACGTGGGATGCGCATCATTACCGTTAGGACAGTAATTTTAACACAGATTTCTGCTCGCGGCTCAGAGAGCGGCGAGCAAAAAGCAGCGGTGAAATTACCTAAAATGACCATACTAACGGTAATAATGCGCATCAATTACCATAGTAACGGTACTTAATTTAATAGATAATGGAATTGAATCTCCCCCTATATGTGTATAATAGACTGTTGGGGTCTATTTTGCACATATAGCTCCCAAAAATAAAGGAAAAAAAACTTCATGAAAATGGAATTAGATTTTAATTGCATACAGAAATGCTTCTACTAATGTATCCTTGTGTAATGAATCCATTATAAATGGGGCTTATCCTGGTAAAACAAGTTCAAGCTTAATTTAAGCATTTAATTTGAACGCATGCACTGTGTGAGTCCCCATACAACACAATACATTGTTTCTGCAAATGGGATGACCTAGTAATTAGAGAGCAAAAAAGTGTTTTCTGATGCACCTCTAATCAATTCATTATAGCTAATTAGCAGCATAGCGAGACAGGGGAAGAAGACTTGTGAATGGACTGATTTCTCTCTTTTTTTTTTTTGCTTTATTTTAATGTGCTCTATAAATAGTGTAACGTTTTTACATAAAATGGTAAAACATTGGGCTCATTAGCATACGGCTCATGTTACCTTGGCCTGTGTGACAGAATCTGCATATTTTTTCTTATGGATGTTAACAGTATTTGTTGTATTATTCCGCTACTTGAACATACCCATTCTGACATTCTGCATGGGAAAATTTGGTTGCTGCACTAATACAATTTGAAACACTGTTTTGTATTGTTAAATCCGAAATATGAGGGCAAAAAAATGAAAGTATGAATTGAGAAAAAAATATCAGTGACCCTTAATTAAAGAACTGAGAAGTTCAAAATGTCCCAGTTTCCATCCTTTGCTTTAATAACTAAACCCCCTTTGCGACAGGAGACCAATAAGGTCCTACTTACTTTTTTCCTTGGCCCCATTTTTATCCAGTGACGACTGCTGTCATATTGAAGCGAGATTTGGGGGCATAAATGTTCTTTATGAACCAAGTGCTCACATTGGTAATTACTTGCAACTTTTCCAGCCTCCATTTGGCTCTTTTAGAACCCAAAATGGTAGGCAGAAGACTGCCCCAATTAAACCCTTCAGCTCTGATAACTGCAGAATCATCTCATTTAAATACCAGAATATATTTTCCAAACACATTTTTTTTTACTTTTATCTTCATGGTGCATCATGAATCAGGGACATCAATGGTTCCTAGTGAATTGATAGGTTGAATATTTGTTTAGCTCATTATACAGTTGCCTTCGCTGTGTGAGGGACTTACTTGGATGCGTTCGTCACACAACTTCGCAGTGATGTCATTTAGTGTCAGCAGCTATTTAAGCCGCTGTGGCCGGGAGCCATGTTGTTCAGTCTGCAGTGGAGATCGAGAAGAATGGACGTTGCGGAACGAGGAAGAAAGAAGGAAGGAAGAAGACGCTGCAAGCAATGGGAGCAAGAGGGAATGCCGGAGAGAGAAGAATGAAGACAGTAAGGAAGAAAGATGCCAGCGGACAAGCAGCGGAGACAGAGAGCCCTTGTTAGGGCTTAGAGCGACTCTGCCTCCTGAAAACTCGTCGGGATCAAGGAAAGAAGACAGCGGCGGAGGATTGAGGACGGCGGGGGAACGGGGGCAGAGCCTTGAGGATGGCGGCGGATTTGGGGACTCTTGTAGAAGACCTCTGAAGATTTCAGAGGAAGGTAGGGCCCTATTGGGCAACTCCTCTACCGGGCCCGCACCCGCATTTCTAACCATACCCCTGTAATAAAGTTTTCTTTGTTCCTTACACCGGGCACTAGGCCCGTGTGGCAACCAGGCATTAGGCCTCTGGCACCATAGTGGGCATAAGGCCCTAGCCAGTTTGGTATAGGCAGGGTTTATATGGGCAGTAGGCCCGTGCAGCAACCAGGCATTAGGCCTGTGGCACCATAGTGGGCATAAGGCCCTGGCCAGTTAGGTATAGGTAGGATTTATCTGGGCACTAGGCCCCAGTGATAGTTCTGGGCACAAGGCCCATTAGTTAGTCTGGGGCAAGGCGCTGTGGCTTTTAGGGCCTCGGTAGAGAATTCTTGTGATACTTTGAAGCATTTCAAGTCAGGTCTAGGGTCTGTGGTGTTAGGCAATCCAGGCCTAGAGTCTGTGTGGCATAGTTTGTTTCAGGTATTAGGACTGTGTTATTAAAGTAAGTGTAGTAATAAGGTATTGTGTGTTGTCCAACATTGGTGGCGTACCATGTGAGTTGTTGTGTGGTGGTGTTCTGTGTGTCTCATTTCAGGATCAAGACGTCAGGCCCCCATTAAAGGTAGGCTCTTGTTTCCTTCACTGCTACCTTGTGTTTTCCGTGCCTGTGTGAGACCACGGGGTTAAGCAGCACAATACAGCGTCAGAGTTAGAATACATATTAGTTTCTCCGGCCCATAGGTCCCTAGGGTTTCGCAGGGTTCCTGAGACAGTGATCGGATACCCCATCGGCAGTGCAGTACGGGCTGCTTGAGTTTTGGTGGTTTTCGCCTTCCGTTCCACTTGGGTGCCTGACTCTGAGTTCAGGCAGGTCCGCCTGACGTTTCCAGTGCAGGCGGTGTTACCGCGGGATTGGGCGCCGCTGACCTGAGTTCCGGCAGTGGCCACTGATAGCTCCAGGAGGGGGTGCCTCACCAGGTGGCACAATGTTTCAGTGGACCCCTGTCTAGCATTTGCAACTGGTCTTTGGGACTTTGTAAGTGCCCCAGTGAGGAGACTGTCTCCTTGGCAAATCTTGGGTTTGGGGTTTTGGGTATATTCCTCGAAGTAGGAGGGGAGTACTGGCTGGTGCTCCCTTTAGGAAAAGGGCGGGGGCTTAGTTAGTACATCACACATAGTGTCTAGCAGAGTTGCGCTTCCTGTTCATTAGTAGTTGTAGGTTCAGGGCGCCTGTTGTTTAGCTTGTTTAGCTAGTGGCAGCTTGTGGGTGGCACACTATAGTCTCACAAGTAGTGTAGGTGGGAGGCTGTGTGTTGTGCTTGTTGTTACAGGTGACGGAGAAAAGCGAGGGAGCAGGAATCAGAACTTGGAGTTGTCTGGTGAGTATAGCTGTTTATTTTCCATGCTTTTGATCGGCCCCTCCCCTATTGGGGAGCCGAGTATTTGGGCTGGACCATTCCCAGTTCCGAGTACTCGTAGTTTCATGCCTAGGCCTAGAGTAAAACGAGGTGTCGGCAGGTGGGGTAGAGTGAGTGTCTCTGCCCCATGACGTAGCCTCGGACATTTCTTCTTGGTAGGCCCGGGTCCTAACTTCTGTTTCTTCCCTAGGTGGTAGAGGAGAAACATTTTGACAAGGAGGTACACCAAAACAGTTGGAGGGTCTCACATTGGCCATCGAGATACGGTACCCAAGGCCAAGTTCAGTGAAGACGGACGTACTGAAGGGAGTGAACGTTAAGTTTGACTTTCGGTTTGCTTTCACGGACAGATCGGTGTGGTCCATAGTGATCCCTCGGGATCGGGTGAGCAACTGGGGTGTAGGGAAGGAGATTGTAGTATGTGTGGCTTTGTCTCCCTTAGCACCCCTTAAACTTATGTGAATGTCTTTTATGAAGCTCCAAGGAGCAAATAGCAAATTGGACATGCTATGAGGCTCAATCTGTGCAATTGCTCCTATGTTTCTGCCAGGGCACATAAGTTTACAGAGGTCACCTTAGAAGAATTTTGCACAGGAAGGGCCTGATTCATTAAGAAAAGTAAGGTAAAAAAAGAATAAATTGTCTCCTGGACAAACCATGTTACAATGCCAGGGGTGCCAATTAGTTTATGATTTTGCGCATAAGTTAAATACTGGCTGTTTTTTTCATGTAGCACGCAAATACTTGATAGCTTTATTTTTACACTGAAATTTAAAGTTGATCTAGGACATGCCCTACCCCCACTATAAATCTGGCCCCACATTTTAAATTTACCTCCCCCTCCATTGCAACATGGTTTTGCCAAGGTGCAAAGTTACTTCTTTTTTTGGTTTTACTTTCCTTAATGAATCAGGCCTGCAGAGGTTAGAAGTTGGGCACAGTGAAGGTGTTTTCACTAAAGTATGGAGCAGCATAGAAGGAAGCTTTCATGTTTCAGAGCGAAATTAATATAATGAGATGAAGACATGGAAGGGGGTAATCGAAAAGCAAATGCCCTTCTATGCGGAACGCTGCCAATTAAAGAATCGGCATTTGGCAGAGAAGTGCCTTCCTAGGCGCACTCTGAGCAATGTAATAAAATGCTTCACACCCAAATAAAACTGACGAGTAATGAAGACAGTCCTAATGTCACCTGATTTATTTAAGCCATGAATTAAGCAGCATTGTAACAGAAAAACAGAAACATTTATTTAATTGAAAGGGGAAGTAGTAAAGGGACCGGTTGATGGACCTTGACGATGTTGAGAAGACCATGGAGGCACAATGGTGCAAAAAGATGTGGCTTGGATGAAATGTGCTTCAGAAACAAGGCCCTTTGTAGGTGGCGGCTTTGTAAGAGCAGTGATTCGTTGCCATGTAATGAACACATATTTTTTAAGTTTTATTTTCTTTTAAACACCATTTACTTGCCACAGACCAAAAATAATACCAACCAAAAAAAAACATAATTAGAGTAGAAAACCATCATAAATAATAAAGAAGCAACTGGACCACCTATGTCTACTTTCCTATCGTGTGCAAAATCTCTCTTTGCATGTCCTTGACGATTTTCCTATGTATTTAGGAAATCTTGATGCTTACTTTTCTGGATCCTTTTATTGTATTACAGTCTAAATATTTTTGGCTCTTTTTAAAAAATAGCTGTCCATCCCAAAATAACATGAATTTCCCCTCAGCCTGCAATCCTTCAAAGGCCACTTCCTAGCACAACGATCATTCATAAATATTATTTTTGATTAGAGGTGAGAGAACATTTAGACATGTTTCAGGATTTGACAGATTTTCACATGTTCTTGAAACAATTGTGAAATATAGAGAGACCCAATCAGTGGGCGATAAAAGAAGCAAATGAAAGTGGTCTATAAGAGACTAAATACACAATAAAATCTGCAAAATCTCAAACAGAAGAAAAAAAAATTCGCCATTAGTAAAAAAGAGTGACAAATCTTTTTTAAAACACATAAGTAAAATAAAAAACTATCATGGCAGCAACAGTATGACTAAATACTTAAAGGGCATAGATATTGAAGAAGGAGTTGCTTACACTAAGGGGCCTATTTATCAAGCAGTGTAATGTCCCCATAGGACACTTACAGTGATTCAGCCGCAATTTGAAGGATGATTGTTTCATCACAGTAGATTTTGTGAATATCTGCTGCTTTGCATTCTATTTTGCTTTCTGAGCAGTCCCCATAAAATAGTATGGGGATCAGCGGCGCACGCACGATTTTTAAACATATAGAGAGATTTAAACATATAGAGAGAGCTTCTGCGCATGCGGTTGCGCATGCGTAGCAGCTCTATTTCGGCGGCACTGCACTGAACAGCCGCCGCGGCGCTGTATAGCACAGTGCCGCTATGGAGGGACACTGTTCTTCGCAGAGGGGAGGGGTTTCTGGAGAACCAGAAACTCCCCCTGCGTGCGCCCCTGGGGATTGCTCCTTAACGCAATCTAACAAGTTCCGAAAATGAGTAATTTTTCGGAAACTTGTTATGTTAATTGGCGTACATCTTCATAATTGAAGTCTTCTCTTGACTCTTCATTACTGTTAGCTCTGCTCCGAAGAGCGGAGCTGGACAGCGCATGTGTCACATGACAACTGTCACATGACAACTGTTCGCTCTTTACACTGCACAGTAGGGTTGTATGTGCGCATGCCCAATTTTTCGATTGGCGCATACGCACGGGTATTTCCAGATCGCAATCAAAGCCACAAGTGTAAGAATATTTCGATATTGCATTTACATGTAGGGGCGATAGCTATTTCAATTGAAATTAAAACTCTGAGGAGTAAATATAATTAACGCACTGTGCATTTGTGTGCATGCTAACATATTACCATAAGAAAATTGTGGTTTGCATGAGTAAGCTTAAGGAAATCTCTAAATAAACCAGCAGATAAAACAGGCTCTAAGACCTATCTCTTAAGGGTACTTTTTACAGTGTTCAGAGAAAAGTCCATCTTTTTTCAGGGTTTGATGCTCCACACGAATCCTAAATGTTCATCTATGGGTAGATCTTTGTCGTAAAGGTCCTCCAATTCATACCGGAACCCCATATAAAAGGAATGATAAGTTCCTATAGTGAAGTAAGTCAAATACAAAATTGGAAATCCCAACACCACATGCTCCAACCAATTTCCTTTCTCAAAACATGCACGCACCGGTAGCCCAATGGGGTGTAGATATCAACAGTTCTTCCTAGCACTCCCCTTTGTGTGTATGCTTAAGTTAGTTGTATGCTGCAAATACCTTTTATTGAACTGGCTGTTAGCTAGTGAGAATTATTCTAAGTGAAATTCTTACAAGTGTATTAACTAGTATAGTAAGAGAGATATACAAGAGATATTCTACATCTGACAAGAGTGTATTATCTGAGTATTCTAATCTCTCCTCTCTCTCATCCCCAGGTAAATATCTCATTCTACCACTGCTCAAACTATCTCTAAAGATCAGTTGTGCAGATATTGTAGTTTATATGGTAAATATCTCATTCTACCACTGCTCAAACTATCTCTAAAGATCAATTGTGCAGATATTGTAGTTTATATGGTAAATATCTCATTCTACCACTGCTCAAACTATCTCTAAAGATCAATTGTGCAGATATTGTAGTTTATATGGTAAATATCTCATTCTACCACTGCTCAAACTATCTCTAAAGATCAATTGTGCAGATTTTAGTTATATGGTATGGTTACCCTCTATTTGTTTGTTTAAGAACTTTATTATTTTGTTTGTAGTGTGTGATTAGTGGGGGTTAACTCATGAAAGTGGTCACATGGCTATTTGTACCTATTTAAACAGCAGTATTAGGCTGTTAGCTAGTGAGAATTCTTCTAAGTGAAATTCTTACAAGTGTATTAACTAGTATAGTAAGAGATATACAAGAGAGGAACAAGAGGAGAACAGGAGGGGAACATTCTACCTGCAAACACTGCTACATGAGGACAACATTCAACAAACAGCCCTGAGCTCTGATATCCTCCACCACCTGTATTGTTAACTGCCTGGACTCTCCCTGCTGAACTGTTTCTCGCACTTATTCAGGCCTGCTGCAGTATTATCAATTGGTGATTCCTCTTATGCTGCTTGGATTCCCACTTTGAATCCACACTGTTACTCCACTTAGCTAGAACTTTGAACTGGCTCCCTCTTGTCCTGTGGATTTGTATAACCAGCTCAGTGCACCTTGTATTATGCCTTGTTTTATACTAATGCCTTCCAATCATGTCTGACGTTACTGTTTCACCGAACTGTTTTTTCTAAACCCACCCATCTGCTATCTCTGCTTTCCTTTCTGCTTCTTATTCACTGACTCATACTTTACATCTCTTCTTCCTCTTTTCTCTCCTTCTACCTTTGCATTCTTTTTATTCACCTCTTGTGCTCTCACTATTTCCTCACTACTCTTGTAAGCCCTTACCATTCTTGATTTCTGAATTCTTTCAACTGTCTATTCCACACCTTCTATAGCTTTATCATGATTTACTCCTCTCCCACTTCTGTCCTCTCCCTCTATCCCCCTGCTTCCCATGTCCAACCTTTCCATATTCTTCCTCCTCCTCACTCCCCCCCTCTCACTTCCCA
Source organism: Mixophyes fleayi (assembly GCF_038048845.1). Classification (NCBI taxonomy): domain Eukaryota; kingdom Metazoa; phylum Chordata; class Amphibia; order Anura; family Limnodynastidae; genus Mixophyes; species Mixophyes fleayi. The sequence continues at coordinate 259,463,056 of NC_134406.1, read as the reverse complement.
TCCCCCTCCCTTTTTCACTCCTCTCATCTCTTCTGTGCCTCTGGGCCCCTGATCTAACATGCTGCCCTCTCTTCCATCTTTTTCTCTCTCCTCCCTTTCCCCACTCACACCGTTTCCCTCTTGTCCCCTTCACTGCTCTTCTCTCAGCGTCAATCTGCTCCTACCTACCTCCTCTCTCTCTTTCCCCCCAGCTAATCTTCTCCCTCACGTCACTCCTACCTTCTTTCTCTCCCATTCATAAACCCGCTTATCTGCCCCATCTCCACTCCTCCCCTACCTCTTGCTCCCCTGCCCCTCATCTCCTGTCTGCTGACAAATCCCGGTTTTTTTCTGCGTCTCGTCCAATTCCAGCCCTCTCTTCCTGTCATTCCCCTCGCTCCATATCATACTCACCCTTGCAGACGAGCAACCCCAACAATCTCATTCACATCTCTCCTCTTTCCTCTCTTCCACTATCCTGTGGTCTCTGGAATGCCAGATCAGTCTGCAACAAATTGACCTCTATCCATGATCTCTTTATCTCTAGATCCTTCAACCTGTTTGCCATCACTGAAACCTGGCTATTCCCTGAGGACACTACCTTTCTAGCTGCTCTCTCTTTCGGGGGCTTGTCCTTATCCCACACACCCAGACCCGGGGAACGGCAAGGTGGTGGCGTCGGCATACTTCTCTCCTCCTGCTGCTCTTTTCGGGTTCTACCCCCTGAACCCTCCCTCTCCTTTTCCTCCTTTGAGGTACACTCTATCCGCCTATTCCACCCAGTCCACCTTCGTCTTGCTATTATCTACCGTCCTCCTGGTCATGTCTCCCAATTTCTTGATCACTTTGCCACCTGGCTCCCTCACTTTCTCTCTGCTGACCTTCCCTCCCTGATCTTGGGGGATTTTAATATCCCTATAGACAATCCCACTGACCCTGCTGCCTCCAAACTTCTCTCCCTCTCCTCCTCCCTTGGTCTCTCTCAATGGACCTCCTCTCCCTCCCACCGCAGTGGCCACTCCCTAGATCTGTTTTTTTCACACCTGGGTACTGTCTCTGACCTCATTAATTCACCTTTTCCTCTCTCGGACCACCATCTCCTCTCTTTTAGCATCTCTCCACCCCTCTCATCGTCCCCGGCTCCCAAGGTTACTCTCACCAGGCGTAATCTTGATACAGTTGATCCTACCACTTTCTCCTCCTCCCTGGGCTCGCTCCTCTCCCCCATCTCCACTCTTTCTTGCCCCGATAAGACTGTCTCCTTCTACAATCGCACTCTTACCGCTGCACTGGACTCTGTCGCCCCGGCTGTCACCGTCAAGCTTCGTCAGTCCCCGCCACAACCGTGGCACACTAAACTTACCCGCTATCTTCAAAAATGCTCCCGCAGTGCAGAACGGCTTTGGAGAAAGTCACGCACTCATGCTGACTTCCTCCACTTCAAGTTCATGCTTGCCTCTTATAGTTCGGCCCTTTCCCTCTCTAAACAATCTTTCTTCAAAGCTCTCATTTCTGCCCAATCCTCCAACCCCCGTCAGCTTTTTGCCACCTTCAACTCCCTCCTCTCCCCTCCCTCTCTCCCCACTACGCTCTCTGCTGTCGACTTTGCTACCCACTTCACCTCCAAGATTGAGTCTATACGTCATGACATCTCCCAGCAGTCCCTTCTTACCCCACCCTCTCCCCCCTCCATGCCCATTCTGTCCCCCTTCTCACCCTCCTCTACTGCTGCTATCTCCTTTCTCCCCTCCCCTCCAGCTAGCTCACCCTCCTTCTCTTCCTTCACTCCGGTATCTGCAGATGAAGTCCAAACCCTTCTCTCTTCCTCTCCCCCCTCCACTTGCACACAGGACCCAATCCCCTCCAAACTTCTCCGCTCCCTCTCTCCTGAAGCCTGCTCCCATCTTGCACACCTCCTCAACCTCTCCTCTGGAATCTTCCCCTCCTCATTTAAACATGCTCTTCTCTCCCCCATACTCAAGAAACCGTCCCTTGATCCTGCCTCTCTCTCTAATTACCGCCCTATTTCGCTTCTTCCTTTTGCCTCCAAACTCCTTGAACAGGTTGTCTACAACCGTCTCACCTCCTTTCTTTCCTCTTACTCACTACTTGACCCGCTCCAATCTGGTTTAAGCCCCCTCCACTCCACTGAAACTGCCCTCACTAAGGTCACTAATGACCTTTTCCTCGCTAAATCCAATAGACACTACTCCCTTCTTATCCTTCTTGACCTCTCTGCTGCCTTCGATACCGTTGACCACGCACTCCTTTTGCAAACTCTCAAATCTTTAGGCCTATGAAACACTGTCCTCTCCTGGTTTTCCTCGTACCTCACCAACCGCTCCTTCTCAGTCTCTACTCATGATTCTACATCACCCCCTCTTCCCCTACCCGTTGGCGTTCCTCAAGGCTCCGTTCTTGGCCCCCTGCTTTTCTCCCTCTACACCTCCTCCCTTGGTGTCCTCATACACTCCTTTGGTCTCCAGTACCACCTCTATGCTGATGATACCCAAATCTATCTTTCATCCCCTGACCTCTCCCCTTCCCTTCTGTCTCGTGTCTCCTCCTGTCTCTCGGCCATCTCATCTTGGATGTCCCAACGCTTCCTTAAACTCAATATTTCCAAGACCAAGCTTATAGTCTTCCCCCCTACCAGGACTCTCCCACCTCCCCCCCTCTCTATTTCTGTTAATAACACTACCCTCGTTTATGTCCCCTAAGTCCGATGCCTTGGGGTCATCCTTGATTCCTCCCTCTCATTTAAGCCTCACATTCTATCCCTCTCTAAATCCTGTTTCTTCCACCTTCGGAATATATTTAAGATACATCCCTTTCTCACCTCGGAAGCCGCGAAAACCCTTGTTCACTTGCTTATTATCTCTCGCCTTGACTACTGTAACCTTCTTCTCTCTGGCCTACCTGATTCTCGCCTTGACCCTCTTAAGTCTATCCTCAATGCTGCTGCCCGCCTCATTTTTCTCTCCTGCCGCTCTATCTCTGCGGTCTCCCTCCAACAGTCACTACATTGGCTCCCCATACCCTACAGAAATAAATTTAAACTCCTCACCCTCACCTTTAAAGCTCTTAGTCAATCTTCCCCTCCCTATATCTCCAATCTCATCTCTACCTACACTCCTACCTGCCCCCTCCGCTCTGCCTCTGATCGCCGCCTCACTTCTTCACTGATCACCTCCTCTCACTCTCGTCTTCAGGACTTTGCCCGGGCTGCTCCCCTGCTGTGGAACGATCTTCCACGTTCCATCAGGTTAGCATCTACTCTCAGAGGCTTCAAGCGTGACCTTAAGACTCATTTCTTTATTCAAGTCTATCAGTCCTCCTAACTTTCTTGTCCTGGCTCTCTCCCCTAGTTAGTACCACCCTTTATGTGTCTCCCCCTCCCTTTAGGTTGTTAGCTCTCATGAGCAGGGTCCTCTTTCCTTGTGTGCTCCTTCTACTGTTCCTTCACCCTCTGTACCTCTTGGCCTGCTTCGCTAGCCGTTTTCCCTGTTTTATTAATCTTCGGCCTTCTTCTTGCTGATTTCTACTATCCCTTTCACTATCTGTCAGATATAATCTGATTTGCTTTACCCTGTCACCTGTGTTTGTATATATTTGTGTATCATGTTGTGTCTTGGTTCTGTTTTCTGTTAATGTAATGTACGGCGCTGCGGACCCTTTGTGGCGCCTTATAAGTCAAAGATAATAATAATAATAATAATAATTTAGAGTGTTTTAGTCAGTTTTCTTTACTCAAGCTTGAAGAAATGCTTGGTAACATCAAGGCTATGATCATCTCTCATCATAGTGACTTCCTGTATGGCGAGTTATTAGATATTATGCCTGGGCTAGTGGAGGGTCAAGCTAGGTGCTGCACTCTACCACACATGTGGATTGTTATCCCACCAGTAAAAGTGAGACTAGAATCAGCCCAACAAGGACTGCAGAGTCATAGAGGACCCAGAGAAGGTCCTTAAACGACATCTTGCCTCAGCAGTTGCTTGTTCTGGGACGAATCTTGTGGTAGTGCTCAGTGTTCACCATGACCTTTGGCATTTCATCTGACTCACCTCAGTGTGACAAGAAAGGTGGGTAATCTTGACAAATGTCAAGACGCTTGGCAGTTCCAGGGATTGGGCTTGATGGCGAGAGGAAAGCTCAGTTGATCACTTGCTGATCAGTTGTCGATGACTTGTTGCCAAAGGCAGGTCTTTCAGCTGTTTGAGCAGAGGGAACGCCTTTAATCCAGATAGGCCATAAAAATTTGGAAGAGACGGTGTTGTGTAGAGGAGCTGGGGACCTGAGTTGAGTTTCGATATGGGAACAAAAATTATAGAGGGATCTGATTAATGAGGAACTGACAAAGAGGGAAGGGAAGAGGGAGACATGAGCAACGTGGAGAAGGAAGAATTGGAGCCAGGTGACAGGCCCACTTCAAGTCCCCAAGTGGCCCAGGGATCGGGAAAGGGTCATCATTTTGAATCTTGCATAGAGCTGAGCAAACAGTCATTTAGCAGTTTGTGTCTGTTCCTTCTGTTCAGAATATGTCTTCCTTCTGTCCTTCTAAATTGTGTGACAGCGGCAAGGGTTTAAAGCGTTCAATTTGGACAAAGGAAAGTTGAATGAAAGTTAAAAAATTCGGAAGAGGGGAAGCAAATGAATTCCCTGAATTTTCTCTAATTGTTTGCAATCCTAGCTGGTGTTCTGATAGCTGCGTACAATGGCATTCAGACCAGCCGGCTGTCAACTGAACAGAGGTACCATTTAGGGATTTGGGATTTAGGGGTCTCATATGGAAAATAATTAAATTTATTAAATATGCAAGGTTGGAAAGCTGTAATTTTAGCACTGCATAAAGAGGAACCCAATATGGGTGCACGACACATGAGAACATTAATATTTAAATATTAAATATGGAGCTTTGTTGCTGAAGAGGCGGGTATTGTGGTGAGGTATTTTGGCTTGGAGGAGTAAAGACAAGAGCTATTATCAATGATAAAGTCCATCTTAATGCGATTTAACTTGATATCTAGATTACTATGGCTCAGGATGATATAGAGGTATGGGACCATTAGGATGTTGAAGAAATGACATGCTTAAGGTGTCAATCAAACTAATTGTGGTTGGGAATCATTGGAGCGGTAGACAATTCCATGGTTTCTTTTGTCTTGGAATGGTTGTTGTATTTGTCTATCAATATGATTAATAAGTCTCCTCGTCATAGTGCTCTAGGTCTCAGTCAGGGATGCGTATGTAAATAAAGGGGTGAGATCCAGATGCTGAATCTGCAGCTAGAGGGTCTTAATTAAGCTATTTGTTTTGATTAGCCTCAAAGATCCTTAACTAAGTTTTTGCTAAAAGCAACTGCACAAAGAACTCTTGATGTACACCACAAAACACATTGTTATTTCTCTGGAGCATCTTAAATGGTCCATCTAGGACTCTCTGTACTCTAATACTCTCTGCCCTCGAGACACATCTTGGCAAGCTAAAAGTGCACATGCCTTTGCTGAGAGGAGGAAAAATCACAAAAGGTACAATGTCAAAAATGTAAATGTCACAACCACCCTCCAGCCACTTTGGAGTCACTTCTTTTCTCATAAAATACTGCTTGCACTTTGTGCATTTTAAACTTTTTTTTTACATTGTACATAGTGCACTTAAAAAGGAGCCCGTCCACTGAAATGCAACTGAAATGCAACTGAAGGGTACAAATTGCATGGCATTTAAAGTGGATGAGACCCAATCTATTTTTTTTGTAGAAATGGCAATGTACCCCTCTGCTAAACTAAGAAGGCTGGTCCTCAAAAACCCTTCTTCTATTGACCAATGCACCCTTCTGCTTCACTGCAAATTTGTTCCATAAGGTAATTTATTCAATATCTCTGTTGGTTTCATAGATAGATCCAAACCTTTCAACTTGTTAGTATGGTCAAGGACCATGGGGGGTGACAGGAATGGCACCATGTACCATAGTAACGTTGGGTAGGATTGGCACTCCGCTCTCTAGTCCCTAGATCTGCTCCTCTGAGCATTGCAGGAGCCAGTGCATGCTCAATGAAGCCCCATTTGGGCATTAAGTTCTGGAACAGAATGCCCAAACAAGATTTCACTTGTGGAAGTCAGCAAATTGGATAAAGTCATTTAAATTAAAATCGAGCAAACTTGGTTGTCTTTGTCTGAAAAGATGCGTACGGTACGCTACGACGTAAAAGGGCACGCTACAGCGTAAAAGGACGTACGCAGCTGCAACACGTGGCAGCAACAGTATTTGGTCTTTTACCATACATTCGCACAAACACACATACTTGTAAAATAGTACACATTAATAGTAGTTGCAACACATGGTCATTTATGTCGAAATATAGTAGTATTTATGTTATATATTATAAGTTATATGCACATTAGTGAAATATATGGAACAGGTTGAAGGAATCATATCATGTGTGGTATCATAATAAACCTCTTTACATTTACTACTGTTTGGTTCACTCTGTGAAGGAATCGCAGAGTGCATACACAAGTTATGAATGATAGGGAATTATGAACTACTTAAGACTAAGGAATCTTGGCGGGAAGAGCAGAGCATACCCCCTGGAGAGATGACCCCCTCCTCTGGATTATCTAGGATGAACTAGCCAATGATTGACAACCCCTTGGACCTTCCTGAAACCTGGACCAATAGAAGCAAGCTATACCATCTCCATTGTATTACTGTATTTCTGTGTGCATATAAGCAGCAGCTTCTCATCTAGTTTTCAGACATCTTGTCCCCAGACTTCAGGATTGAATGACTGCACTGGATCCAGAGCGCCTGCGATAAGTAACGACTGTATTTATTATCACTTCGCTTGAACATATTATACTACTTTTTGCGAATAAATCTTTGTGCGTTGGAAACACAAATCGAGGTTCGACAATCATTATTGGTTAGCGACAATACGCACTTAACACACTGCACATGCTTCTATACCACACATGCTCAAATTAGCAGAACGCATCCTACATAGCAGATGAACCACCAGCGCTATAGCTCCCTTCACCGCTGGGCCCCATATCAGCCGCATCTGTTTGTGGTGCACTCCTCGGTCCAGGACTTGTGGAAAGGTCACATAGAACTGCACAGGGGTGGACAATTATTGGGGTGGAAGCAGGCCTCTGTAATTCCAGATGGCGGTCTGTATTTATGTTTTTGTCATTTTTATTTTCTTGTTTAATTAATTAATTTCTTTTATACATATTGGATATGTTTGAGTTCTGTCCACAAAGCCTGATTTTGATTAGCGAATGCGAACTCAGAGTAACAGCTACCTGGGGAAGTACCACATGTATACCAAGCCACGGCACATATGATTTGCCGTGTCAACAATATACAACCATCTAGAGCGCAGTTTATTGCATGCATATTTATTCAGTTTAATCAGCTGTGCTAAAGTACTCATATAATACTCACATTATTGCAAGGTAATTAAATTGAGCTTTATACCTGTCTTGTATCCAGCATGTATTGCTATCTCTCATAAGTGTGAGCTATGTACATATCCTACTGTGCCATAAATGATTACCGATTTATCCAGTTGTAAACCAGTGTACAGTATATATTCTGATTGGAAGTTTGGGATAGCCTGTCTCTGTAGAGTTCATGCATATTAATTAACTAAAAAAAAAAGGATGCTTCAGGAAAGTTTAAGTTTTTGCAAAATTCACTATTTTGCTGTCGGCATTTTAGTTTGTGATGGTAAAGCCTAATTTTTAAAAGAATTAAAAAAAACTTGCATTTTAAAACTATGTTTTTTTTAATAAGAAAATATATACTATGACACAATATGGATATTCTAAAACGTGGAGCATAGAGAAATGGGTGTAAAATAATCCTACAATTTGCAGGTCATTTTTGGGTTACTAAGTCTTTTGATGTATTTTCATTTTCTCTTCCTCATCCCCCTTTGAGGTTTTGCTCCCGGTGTAGAATAACTGTTGCCATGAAGGTTGAAGTCAACATGTAAATCAACATTCATTCATAGAAGTGTGTCAAAGGGAGGTAAGTGCTCCTATCGTCTCTGACGGCCCATAGTCATCATGTGTTAACTGTGCTCATTCCAAGCTTGCCATATTATTCAAACTATTGATTTTGTTTTTAAAAAAAACCCTGATATTAATGTACACAGCATTTAGCTTTTGATAAGAAGTGGAAACAAGGGTTATAAAAAAATGTGATTTCTTGAAATTCTCTTGAAAACGGAATGGAATGAAAGATAACACAAGTTGATATGCCGAGCGGTTATTGCTGCAGCCGTGGATGGGGATGATAGTAAGACAAAATGAAAAAGAGATAATATGAAGTGAAAATTCTTAAATCATGGTCTTTTATAAAATAAACACAACCTATGTGTTTAAATGTCATATACTAATAATGACTAGTGGAAATATAGTGTCATTTTCCCAAGAGGATATGTATCCCAGAGCCTGATTCAGACCCCACGGGGCCCTAGGCAAGAAACTGGATTGGGCTCCTTCATCTCCTCCATCTGTCAGTCTTCCTCCGCCCCACACACACATAATAACGGTAGTATTCCAGGTACCCCCACTGAGCCTTAGGCAGAAACTTATTTTATCTAATGGATGATCTCGCTCTGTGTTCGCTAGAAAAGCAATTCAAATAACATTAATGTACATGTGCCTATTGGAGGCAATTTGCAAAGTACAAAAGTGGCCCCTCTGCAAAGCAAATACAGCTTTGACCTCACTATCCAACTTGATTTGCGCAAAGACGCCTAGATTTCCACCAGGGCACGTAGGATGGTGGAACAAGCAGAAGTATACACTTATAATGGGATAAAGAGGGGTGGAGACACAGCGGGGGTTAAATGCCCAATAATAGAGGGGAAGAGGGTGTATTTTCAGGCAGACCCCTCTCAGTTCTGTTAAGAGTCCATGTTCAGTATTGTACTTTCTAGGCAAACTAGTTACCATACACAGTGCACTGTGACAAAAATAAAAATCGTAAAAGTGGCAGATGCCCCCCCCCCCCATCCCCACACAAATCCTCATCCAGCCCCAGTGCTAGTTAGTAGATACCTTATATACAGCATTTTAAATGCTCCATATATTGCCATTTATTGTGCATTTCTGTGCATTAAATAAACTATATCAATGTGTTCCCTGACGATGGAAAATCATTTAGTACATAGATCTCGCCCAGTCAAAATGCCTTCAGGAATGAAGAACTGGATTGTCTGAGAAATTTTAATGACACTTCAGCCTCAAACAATTTTTTTTTTTTTTAGCTTGAAAGCGGCTGTAACGGAAAAAGTAATTACTCCATGATACAGTCAACCGGTCAGCGCAGGAAGGCATTGTGCATGGTGTAGCTTCCAAATAAACCAAGATGAACTTAAAAGTGAATATTACATTCAATTTGTTTATTAAACAGTTATTTAACATTTTACATACCATGCATATCAGGCATAGGTTGCTGTATGCATAAGGAAAACTAAATAGAAATTAGATAGATAGATAGATAGATAGATAGATAGATAGATAGACATGAGATAGATAGACATGAGATAGATTGATAGATAGATAGATAGATAGATAGATAGATAGATAGATAGACATGAGATAGATAGACATGAGATAGATTGATAGATAGATAGATAGATAGATAGATAGATAGATAGATAGATAGACATGAGATAGATAGACATGAGATAGATTGATAGATAGATAGATAGATAGACATGAGATAGATAGATAGATAGATAGATAGATAGACATAAGATAGATAGATAGATAGATAGATAGATAGATAGATAGATAGATAGATAGATAGACATGAGGTAGATAGATAGATAGATAGATAGACATGAGATAGAGACATAGATGGATGGATAGATAGATACAGGGGCGGACTGGGACTAGAAATCAGCCCTGGCATTTAAAGCAAACAGGCCCACTTCTGTTGATAAGTAGGAAAAAACTTTGTGCCACCGCACAGTGGCTGTGGCGCCAAGGGCATGGGCACATTATGTTGGGGTGTGGTCAACATGGGGCATTGATGCATACATTATAATAAAACATTACATTTATCACACCCTCCCCATCCACATCACACCACCCCCCCAGACACATTATGACACCCCCAGCCCACTGTACTTATCTATGCTTCTGATGCTGTTGACATCCATCAGGGTGGGAACGTCCTGCAGAGAGAGCAGGGAAGCTCTTTGTCTCACAAGATAAATAAATCTTATGAGACTTAGAGCTCCTTGACGTGCTCTGCAGGCTGTGTCCTGTCCGAGAACTGGGAGCAACTATCAGATTCCTCCTGCTAACCAGTGATGGATTAAGGCTTGGGGGGCTCTAGGCACTTAAGAGAGGGGGGCTCCTATGATGTAATATGAATATTAGACACGTTTTCAACAAATACACAGGCAATACTGTGAGAACTACTGTTAGGTGCACACAGTTCTGCCTTCACAAGCAGTACAATGTGAAGCAGGACATACCTCCCAACTGTCCTTGCAGTCAGACCAAATCCTGACTAAGTGAGACAGTCACCCACCAGATTCAGGACAGTTGGTAGACTGTCCTACTCTCTCCTACCTGTTCTTTTCACTTTCACCACTGTGGCTGCTGGTATCTTTAGATCAGTTGCTAATTGTCTGGAACCTGGAATGTTGTGGGCCCTATTTGGGGAAAAAAAATGTGTACATGAAATTTAGAAAACCCCAATCAGTATAAATCAGTATAGCACCCACAATTTAAAATAAGGCCTCACTCCACCCCCAACATTAAAATAATAGTATTCACATTTGTTAAATACATCTATTTCCCTCCATGCAGCCCTGACATTAAATTAATAGCATACACATTTAAAAAATAAACCTATTTCCCTCCCTCCAAACAACCCCAGCAAGAAATTAAATAGCATTTACTTTTAATAAATATAACCCTTTCCCACAACCATCCCAGGCATTAAATAATTTATAATCACATTTATTTAATAGACCTCATTTTCCCCAAACAGCCCCACATTCAATCAATAGCTCCCAAACCACCCCAGCATTAAATTAAAGATTCAATCACCCCTTCTTAAATTGATATGCCCCACTATTAAATTAAATTGCCCCACCATCACCTCACAAATAAAATAGCACCCAATAATTAGCCCTTATTCGCCATTAGATTAATAGCCTACCTCCCACATTATATTAAGACCCTCCCTTCCCTTGCATTATATTCATATACTGTCCCCCTTACACTCACACATCATAGTCATATACTGTCCTACACACACATTATTGGCCATTTTTATTTCCCCCTCCTACAACCATTGCCCCCCCTGCAGACATTTTCACTCACTCTCTCTCCCCCACCTTACTCCCTTGCAGACATTTTCACTTACCCCCCTTCTCCCTTCCCCCTGCAGAAATGTTCCCTTATTTCACTTCCCCCCTCCAGTACCTGTCACTCTCCCCCCCAGTGGCGGATCCAGGGGGGGGGGGGGCGATCGGGGCGATCGCCCCCCCTAGCAGAGACTTGCTGCCGACAGCTGCACACTGTGCAGGTCCGTTAGGCAGTGACAGTGTGCTGCCCGGCTGCTCTGATTGTTTTTAAACACAATCAGAGCAGCCGGGCAGCACATTGTCACTGCCTAACGGACCTGCACATACTGTGCAGCCGCCGGCAGCCTTGGAAAGCAGAAAGGGGGCGGGGCCTAAATCGCCCCCCCCTAAGATCGCCCCGGGTAGGGCAAATGTCTAGATCCGCCCCTGCTCCCCCCCTGCACTATTTTCCCTTTTTCCAGAGCAGAATGTAAAGAAAAAGAATAAAGAGACCCATTGAGAACACCAATGTGGATAACTAATCTCAGCACTCTGCGCCCTCAACAGACCGCACAATGGGAAGGCTGCTATGCGGCAGCAAATGACGTCAAATCGCGCTGCCACATGAAAGTAAATGCAGCGGGACTTGGAAGCGCAGGGAGATGGATTGACCCACACAGCCATCGGCCCTTCTGACAAATGCCAGAAGTGCCATATGGACTGTCTGGCCCTGGTTAGATAGATAGATAGATAGATAGATAGATAGATAAATAGATAGATAGACATGAGATAGAGACATAGGTAGATAGATATAAGATAGATATATAGATAGATAGATAGATAGATAGATAGATAGATAGATAGATAGATAGACATGAGATAGAGACATAGATAGATAGATATAAGATAGATAGATAGATAGATAGATATGAGATAGATAGATAGATAGATAGATAGACATGATATAGAGACATAGATAGATAGATATAAGATAGATAGATAGATATGAGATAGATAGATAGATAGATAGATAGATAGATAGATAGATAGATAGATAGATAGATAGGCATGGTATAGATAGATAGATAGATAGATAGATAGATAGATAGATAGATAGACATGAGATAGATAGATAGATAGATAGATAGATACACATGAGATAGAGACATAGATAGATAGATAGATAGACAGACATGAGATAGAGACATAGATAGATAGATAGATAGATAGATAGATAGATAGATAGATAGATAGACATGAAATAGAGACATAGATAGATGGATATAAGACAGTTAGAGACATAGATAGATAGATATAAGATAGATAGACAGATAGATAGATATAAGATAGATAGATAGATAGATAGATAGATAGATCGATAGATAGATATGAGATAGAGAAATGGGGCCTGATTCATTAAGGATCTTAACTTGAGAAACTTCTTATTTCAGTCTCCTGGACAAAACCATGTTAAAATGCAAGGAGTGCAAATTGTGTGCTACATGAAAAAGCAGTCAGTATTTAACTTACGTGCAAACAGAATACTAATTTGCACCTCTTGCATTGTAACATGGTTTTGTCCAGGAGACTATAATAAGAAGTTTCTCAATTTAAGATCCTTAATGAATCAGGCCCATAGATAGATAGATAGAGACATAGATAGATAGATATAAGATAGATAGATAGATAGATAGATAGATAGATAGATAGATGGATTTGAGATATATAGATAGATAGATAGATAGATAGATATGAGATAGATAGATAGATAGATAGATAGATAGATAGATAGATAGATAGATAGATAGATAGATAGACATGAGATAGATAAATAAATAGATAGATAGACATTAGATAGATAGATAGATAGGTAGATAGATAGATAGATATGAGATAGAGACAAAGATAGATAGATAGATCGATAGACATGATATAGATAAATATATAGATAGATAGACATGATATAGAGTCATAGATAGATAGATAGATAGATAGATAGATAGATAGATGGATAGATAGATAGACATGAGTTAGATAGATAGATAGATAGATATGAGATAGAGACATAGATAGATAGATAGATAGATAGATAGATAGATAGACATGATATAGAGTCATAGATAGATATGACATAGAGACATAGATGGATAGATAGATATGAGAAAGATAAATAGATAGATAGATAGATAGATAGATAGATAGATAGATATGAATTGTACACACAGGCACATTCACACTTATTTATTTTCAACAATGTTCCTCTATTGCAGAAATAAAGCAAACATGTTAAGTATTTGCCCTTTTAATGAAATGTTTTCTTATTGGAGTTAGGAGTACATAATTGTAGAGGGTTTTAAGAGAAATTGATTATGTTTTAATGGATAAAGCATGTAGGTGAATTTAGACATAACTATTAAACAAGGGTGTAATATGTGGGCTGAGGCTACACTGTAGTGCACGATATATCACAACCGAGTTTGTTAATTGTATTCTTTAGAACATTTAGCCATTATACATAATTACAAATATAACTGCCAAAAAATGTGTAATTAATTATAACAAAAGCCTCTTACAAACAGTTCTTGGGTCTCTGTGTGGTAGTCAGGGCCCTATAATGTGCTTTTATACTCAGTTGTAGATATTTGCTGCAAAGCGATAATTGTCACTGTTTTCAGATTGAATGTGTTCCAAAATCTGTTTAGAAGAAAGACAGCCTCAGAGGAATGCGGTGGTACAGGTGAATCACACACTTCTACAAGTAAGAAGAAGACAGAAGCAATGATTCATACAAGTCATATAGTAACGTAACAACATGTTTAGCAAAATGAGGTTAAGAAAAAGAAAGTACTCAGAAGCCTTAAAGAAAAATTAGAAGTGAACTCTTTATATATTCTAAAAAGTATCCTTAATCGTTACAAAAATTAAGCCTTTGGTTGCAATTAATAATAATACATACACACTATTGTCTATGTACATTCCCTGGTGGACAGTGCAAAATATAGAGCCCATTACCTAGTGGCCTGTGCTATATACATAACCTATTACCCGGTGATTAGTGCAAAATATAGAGGACATTTCTGGGTGATTAGTGCAATGTATAGAGGACATTCCCTGGTGATTAGTGCAATGTATAGAGGACATTCCTTGGTGATTAGTGTAATGTATAGGCTTGTGGAGAGTGTAATGTATAGTGATCATTGTCTGGTGGCCATTGTTAAATATACAGAGCCAATTCCACGGTGGCTAGTAAGGTTGCTTCTTCCTTACTCCTGTGGAGTAACAGAGCTGCGTCCAGCCTATTCTCTGATAGCAGTTGTTTGCTCTCATCCACTGAACACAGCAGACAGTTGGGTTTCTATGGTGGACATTCGCTGCCAGGGCTAGTGCATGACAGGAAATGGTCAAGTTGTCAACTAATAATAGCCCCAATATCAGTGACCAGGAGTGAGCTCCCAGGTTCTGAGCACTATGGTACTTTCAATTTCTTTTTAAAGGCCATTTATTATAGAGCTATGGAAAATGAATACCATGCCAATTTTGGTTACCATTAAATGTCTCCTTTTGTTGCATTAAAAAACTATACGTTTTACCACCCTTACCACCAAGAAGTTTTATATAATAATATGTGCAATGTATTTATGTAAATCCTGTGGAATCAGGAGTCCTGGCTGTCACTTTCCAGCCCCCAAGCATGGAAGCTCCCCAGAAACTCTGGCCAAGTTCTCATGAACCCTGGAAGAGCATTACTGCTCAAGGACCCAGGGGTGTTTGCCTCCTTTACTCTGATCCCAAAGTCAGGGTCCAGGGGGCAGCAGTATTGCATGACTTTCCAATAGAGCTCCAGCTGCCATCGCTGTCTGAGCCGCAGTACCAGGATCTGTCCAATCTGGAGAGAAATTTGCCCCAGCGGTGGTGCATGTCTGGGGCAAAGCTCCTGAAGTCAGTGTGGGCAGGATATCTAAACATTCTATTGCACCAGGACCAAGAGAGGACTAACTTTTCCCTTGCACTGTCTGCATGTGGGCAGGGTGGCAGTCAACTCCCATCCACTCCATATTCTCATTGTCTTGCCTAAATTATCAGAGTATAACTGATCCGCATCACCTGAACTTCTTAGAAAAATATAGACTTTTGTAGACCAACGTAAAGAAGGGTCAGTAGAACCTGTGGAAGATTTCAACATGGTTCCTTATCTGACACCAAATAGAGTTCAACCACCTAACACAAGTTCCCTATATAGAAGCCCAATTGGCCTCTTACAGTGATCTAAATTGCTTGTAGAATTCAATCTATACAATGTTTAGATAAATTAATAATAGTACTATCTAATGTACATAATCTGAAATGATCGGACCATGGGTCAGTATCTATAACTTGGGCCACAATGTACCTAGACAGACCACGAACTTTGTTCCTTAAAAAGCTTCTAATGCTTCCTCCAGGACATCATGTTACCACGCATTAAGTTGTACAGGATTATTTCCTTCTGGTTCTTGCATAAAACTGTTATACAACTAGCAAACCACCTAAAACCTCATGCATTTGTAAAATAAATGAGCATAAATCTGAATTTATAATCTAGTTAATAATAAATAAAACAGATATCCAAAAGACATACCAAAATCTTACATTTATTATGGATTAATGAAATGGTTTTACTACTCCCCACATTTCCTAGCTTGACAATAATTCCAAGCAAAATGTTATGTAGAGCGGGGTACACTATTCCGACGAGTGTGTTAGTGACAACGAGTATATAGATGAAAAAAATTCCAATTACAATGACAGCGACATGGATTAAATGCAGATTTACATTAAAACATTTTTGGGAAGTAAATTGCACCAACCTTGCTTTCAACTCTGGATCAGGCCCATTGCTGCTAACCATTTTGACATTAAAAAATGTAACATGCTAGTACTGCCCGTTCTCACCACTGGTTTTCACACTGGCCATTGAATGTTTGGCATAAGCAACCAGCTCAGACCCAAAGGTTAAATGAGTTTCTAGCTTGGAAATTATGTGATAGACATTGTGTGATAGACCCGTCCTGCTGTCACCCATAAGTTGCGACAAAGTTTTGCCCAGTGCCATATTCGTGGCTCAACAAGGTCATTTCACAGAAGCGCCGGCGATATGATCTTTACATTTGGCTTTTCCTTGACACTTCTGAGGAATGCTCATCAAGCTCTCTATTTTAAAACATTTTGCAGAATTTATAGTCTATATAAAATGACGGTCGAGTCATTCTGCTCTGCCGTGGGGTTTGAATTATTATTATTATTAATTTTTATTTATAGGGCGCCACTAGGTGTCCGTAGCGCCTTACAGGGACAAACAAAATTACAATACGAGGGGAGACAGCAATAATTACAGTAACTCAGTGAGCTCAAAGCACAGATAGGGGCGGGGGGGAGGGGAGAGGAGAAGGTCCGCATACGACGGAGCCCAAGAGGGAGGGCACGGATGACAGGGAAACCCCCAGAGGGGAGAGGAGGGAGCGAGAGGGGACGGAGGGAAGAAGGTTCTCGAGGAGAAGGGCTAGGTAGCTGGAGAGTTAAAAGTGGTGAAGACAGGAGGAGAGATGACCCTGCTCAAAGGAGCGTACAATCTAAGGGAATCTCCAGCGGAACTAAAATGATAGGGTCAATTCAGTGCGGGAAACTTAAGGCCAAGTTCTGCCTGAGAAACATGCAAATGTGAAATGTAGACAGTATTCCTCAGAACAGTTTTGAGAATTTCGCTCATCACTAGATTGAAGGTATAAATATAAGAGCTGAAACGCCAAACCTCTAATTCCTGTAGGCATTAATTCTGTTATTATTTCAATAACAGTGTTATTTCTATGTTGAATTTGCAGTCTACAGCACTCAAAGTGATTGTATCTGTCACGAAAATAGGGCAAGTAATAATATCTTGTCTGGTTTCATTGTATCATTGACTTCCTGAATATTCACAGTATTTGTAATACAACAGTGCATTTTCAGAACATAAGGTACTGTATGCTGTATAATGCTAGATGGCTAAGGTAGCCCCAAGGCATGCATTAAGTTGGAACATTTGAAAACAGACTATAAACTTTTCCTTTTTCCGAATTTATGAAGTGCCAAATTATTCTGCAGTTCTGCACGAAAAGAAATAAACTATTTAAAAGAAAAAATTATGAGCAGACATCAATAATCTGTTTTGTTTTGATCCCCTTTCTGTTTATTGTAATGAACAGTTTTGTGCTTTTTTTGTTTGCATGACTTTAATACATGAAAAATTGCATAAAATGTGGATTTGGATAAATTTTTATTGGAAAAAAAAATTGTAGCTCGTGAAATTGTTTGGCAAAAATTAAACTGGTCGATTAAGCAATATACTGGTTGGGGCTCCATTTCCACCCTCTGTTTGCCAAAAGGAGAACACATAAAAACAGGTAAGACTACTGTGGGCTCTTCAGTGTCCACTAGGAAAACAGGTAAGACTACTGTGGGCTCTTCAGTGTCCACTAGGCCCTAGACGTTAGCCCAGGTTGCCCAATGGTTGATCTTACTCTGCTGGCAATTGCTCCAATGAACAAGGGAAAGTTGGAAATGAAGAATTCAGGTTCAAGCACATAGCAATCGCATGCATTAGAAAAGACAGTGTTGTCTCTTCTTCTTCACATATAGGTAATTTACTAAAAGCAAGATCTACATAAAGCAGTAGATCTATATACACACAAGTAAGCCTATGTTCATAGGCAGGTCCTACTATCACAGTTTGCCCACTTCATCAGTAATTCAGTGTTTTTATACTTTCACACAATGTACTGCATGCACTGCATTCATGTTTCACATAACTCCTCCATACACCCATGCACCTTGGCAGACATCTAGGCACATTTGCACAGCACAGTGGCCACTTTGAGAGCAGGAGGAATAGTCGAATAGTCAAATAGTCAAGGACCATACCACCAATAGTCAATTCTCATGTTACGAGTCACAAAGAGCTGACACAGTGTCACACGTCGCACCAGCTAACCTCTTATTCTGGTCTCTGTTCATACCTGTTTCCCTTGGTTCTCATCCCCGTCACAGCTCGGCTGGCGGGCACCATCTTGCCGCTCTGTACTGAGCATGCGCACACCTGGTCTTTTAAAAAATCCCTCCATTCCCTTGATTGGCTAAGTACCTGTCAGCCTGTCTATTTAAAGCACCTGCCTCCTTAACATGGTTGTCAGATCTTCAGGTCTCCTTACCTGTTAGGACGTCTCCTCCTCTGGCTCCTGTTTATTGCTTCCACCTCATTATACTCTGGATTCAGCAATTACACTGCGGACCATTGTACCTCTCATCTGATCCTGATCCCGGGCTCCCAGCTCATCAGGACCCCAGTACATCAGCATCCTGCAGACTATTGCCCTCTGACATTCCACTTACCTGTTGGACCCGGCTCCAGCACTCTTACATATCCTTACTGCAACCAATATCTCCTGATCCTCCATCTAGTCTCACTCATCGCCACCTAGACGACAACGACCTGCAGTTAGAGAGCTGCTAAGCCCATATTCCCTTGCGGGGAATCCCTGATGAAAACCTCTCTTTCCTTTAGTCTCCGCACCTCTCTAGGGGTAGTATCCACCTGAGCAGACTTCAAGGCCCATCCTGACTCTGATTACGTGACACACAGACATTTTCCCTTAGAATAATCCAGGAAGAATGATCGCCACTGACACTGTAAGCACCTTTTATAAGACATGTGACATTTGTTGATTTAATTTAATTGAAATTTGGCAGAATTTCAGAATTGTTCAAATCAACTTGCCCATCTCTAGCGCAATGCAAAAACAGTTCCAGCTACAGCAGGTTATTTTATGGCAGAGCTCCTCTCTGAATGGAGCACAAATTGGCTAGATTGTTGATTAGATCACTTTAGCAGAGATAAGAACATCCTTCTCTATTAGTATTTGGGTCCCAAGGGTTTTTTTGTATACATAAAATAGAGCAACAATGCATTCATTGTATTTTTAAAAAGTTTCCCTAAATTTAATATATTTCATTTCAAATGGTTAAGTTGTTAAACTTTGCTATTCTAAGCTAAACTTTATTGCTATAAATAAGCTTATATTCTTTCTATATTTTATTTATAATCTTGTTATATTCTTTCTTATTTTTACTGTATGTAATTTAATTATATTAATTTGAAAAAATGAGGTAGAGCATTGAGAAAAAAAAACCAACACATCTAACTGGTGTCTTGGGCAAATGTCTCAAATGTCCCTAGGTCTCAAACACACAATACAAGTAAATAAAAATAACATAATAACAATGAAACAAAAAATATATATAGTCATAGTTTTCTCTATATTAAAAGATATATCACAAATATATGATAAATTAGAGGAAAATAGGATAGTTGAGACAATGTACGTATTAGAGGTGAGGAATATATTCCTATGTACTCTATACTTCCTGATTATAAAACGTATTATAGTCAAACTGAGTCTAAACGGAGTGATAATAGAGGAGTATACCTTACAGTGAGATAGCTAACAAGGCTACATATAATGTAACATGTCATAAACGCTGTCACGTACATATGTATTTGCCAATGTCACATTGGGCTGTTACATATTGGATCAATTTGTATTTTACGGTCATTGGCCCTATAAGTATTGCCGTGCAAATTCTATTCCTCTAGGCTATGGCTGGTATTAACTAGATGCATCGACTATCAATATAAATAAGAACAGCTCTTGGGCTATTTTATGAAACATTGTCTCAATGTGCCGAAAATATATTAAAGCAATATATTACGCTTTTGGAGGGGGCCAATCAGCTCATTCTGTTAATGTGATGGATGTAAACAATGAACCAAATGACTTTGTATCTCAAGTTCATTAACCTCCAGTATCTGCTGCAGTATTAGTTGGTGTTTAAGGAAATCCTGTTCTGAAATGTGTTTACATATGTGCAATGCATTTATTGCATGATTTGACAGACATACTGCAACTCGTAGTTACATACCGCTCATTTAGAATCCACTTCTGAGCTGGTGGAGATCGAGTCTTGTGGTATACTTTTGATGGTACGCATTTTGAGCCTTCGAGATGCACTTGGGCAGAGAAGCGCATATACTTTTCATGGTACGCATTTTGAGCCTTCCAGATGCACTTGGGCAGAGAATCGCATTTCTAAGTGCACTTTGCCCAATGTGTGAAAAATTTTGCAAACCACAAATGTGCCAAATATTATGAAGATAGTCCTGATGTCCCCTTTCTCTTGTAACTAATTTAATCTATAACAAGAAGCATTTTATAAGAAAAACTGATACAATGAAGATGATGGTTCAAAAGTGGGCGAAGCCTGAAATTTCAGTGTGACATTTATATTCCTACACTGTACGTCTCTTCTAATCTTTCTTCCCCTCCTCCCACTGTAGTTATCTGTATCTTTGCATACTTTGTATTTATGGACAACTGCACATACTGGGCCTGATTCAGTAAGGAAGGGAAAGAAAAGAAATGAGTAACTTTGAACCTTGGCAAAACCATGTTGCAATGCAAAGGGGTGCAAATGAGTTTATTATTTTGCACATAAGGAAAATACTGGCTGTTTTTTCATGTAGGATGAAAATATTTGATAGCTTAATTTTTGGACTGACATTAAAAGTTGATCTACGAGATGCTCTATCCCAATTATAAATCTGTCCTCACATTTTAAATTTACCTCCCCCTCTAATACAACATGGTTCAAAGTTACTCATTGTTTTGCTTTACTTTCCTTAATGAATCAGGCCCACTGTGTTTTACTCTCTTGTTCTGTATGCTGGATGTAATAATCTGTAAATCTTTGTTACACTCTCTTCTCCTGAATGCTGGATATAATAATCTCTCACTCTTTGTTTTACTCTCTTCTCCTGTATGCTGGATAAATTAATATCTTACTCTTTGTTTTACGCTCTTGATCTGTATGCTGGATGTAATAACCTCTCACTCTTTGTTTTACTCTCTTGTTCTGTATGCTGGATGTAATAATCTGTAAATCTTTGTTACACTCTCTTCTCCTGTATGCTGGATATAATAATCTCTCACTCTTTGTTTTACTCTCTTCTCCTGTATGCTTGATAAATTAATCTCTCACTCTTTGTTTTACTCTCTTGATCTGTATGCTGGATGTATTAATCTCTCACTCTGCATTTTACTCTCTTCTCCTGTATGCTGGATGTAATAATCTCTCACTCTGCATTTTACTCTCTTGTCCTGTATGCTGGATGTATTAATCTCTCACTCTGCGTATTATTCTCTTGTCCTGTATGCTGGATGTATTAATCTCTCACTCTGCATTTTACTCTCTTCTCCTGTATGCTGGATGTAATAATCTCTCACTCTGCATTTTACTCTCTTGTCCTGTATGCTGGATGTATTAATCTCTCACTCTGCGTATTACTCTCTTGTCCTGTATGCTGGATGTAATAATCTCACACTCTTCGTTTTACTCTCTTGATCTGTATGCTGAATATATTAATCTCTCACTCTGTGTTTTACTCTCGTGTCCTGTGCTGGATATAATAATCTCTCACTCTTTGTTTTACTCTCTTGATCTGTATGCTGGATGTAATAATCTCTCACTGTTCTTACTCTCTTGCTCTGTTTTACTATAAACAATTGTCTTCGTATAACCACACCCATGAAACCCCCCATGTAGCTTTCTTTATATACCCCCAGACATTACACCTTAATAGAGGTTGTTTATGTTCATATGATGCAGAGTCTTATCTGCAGACTATGTAGACACACAATATTGCTTAGAACTGCCTAACATCAAACACAATCTATTCACTAGTTAGATAAAGAGGACTGGTAGATAGTCCTGGAATAAAAATACTCAGCTGTCACCAGCTGGTAATAACAATGTCATTCAACCTTGGGCCTTGACCCATACGTCCATGACTTCAACTTCTCACAGATGCCCACAAGCCAATGCTGATTTCTGAAATTTGATAGGGTCACCTCAAGTTATTGCAAAGTTCTATTCAGATATGAAGAATACCAAGCTGCCCTACAAGTTCGGATCTCAGTTATCCCTGCGGTCTATGTTTTTGGCATATTTGATGCCAGGACTCAGCACAGAATATTTTTTATCGGAGCCATTGTTTAATGCATGAACCTCTATACTACCAAGGTAGAAGGCTCTGTCTTCTCCTACTTTTCATCAGTGGAAAAGCTTATTAATAATAAATTGCCATATGAGAATGTGTTAACTACAAAGAGGTAACAGGAAATGTGCTCTGAAACATAATACAATTTATACCCTGTTTAATAGACTCTCATCTTACTACCTCAATATCATACCCTGGTTGTCTCATTAGATTAATTCTAACATCTTGTTAGAAGTTCTACATGTTTTCTGTTTCCTGTTTCCGCTTATCTTGTATGTCACTGGCGGATACATGACAATTTACCACTATTTCATGTGCACTCTGTGAATTCCACTTCAATATATTTTGCTATATATTTTGTTATTTTATATTTGTTCATTGTTTGCTATATTGTAAAACATCTGATATTTCAGTTGTAACCTTAAAAGATAGAACAAATTAAAAAAAAAGTAAAAATGACAGCTGGGAAGTTACACGGTCACTTTATTTAACGTTGTTATGGAAATTGAACTGACCAGATACTGATTGTGTTTTGGTTTATCTCAATAGAGATATGCGTTCATAGATGGGCAAATCCCTCTTCCCAGAGTCAGAATAAATGTTATATACTATCAACAAGGCGTTGCCACCACCACCACATTTATTTATATAGCGGCACTAATTTGCAGTGCTGTAGAGAGAACTCACTCACTTCAGACCCTACTCCATTGGAGCTTACAGTCTAAATTCCCTAGAATTTAGAGAGACTAAGGACAATTTAAAAGCAGTAAATTAACCTATTAACCTATGTTTTTGGAGTGTGAGAGGAAACCGGAGCACCCGGAGGAAACCCACGCAAACACGGGGAGAGCATACAAACTCCACACAGTTAAGGCCATGTGGAGTTTGTATATTCTCCCTGTGTTTGCGTGGGGGTGCTCCGGGAATCGAACTCCTGACCCCACTGCTGTGAGGCAGAAGTGCTAACCACTAAGCCACCATGCTGCCGTTGTCCTAATGTAAATTGAAAAATACCATACATGGACATAGCTAGTGGCAGCAGCAGAACTAATATTGGGGGAGCTGGAGACCCACAGGGCTGGAATCTAAGACTGGAACGTACTTAACCCTTTTCTACGCTCTCATTCCCTGATTAACCGTTTCCTACACTTTCTCCACATGGAACAGGAAATTGTGCATTAGAACAGGAAATTATGGTAGTTGATTAAAATTTTCCACAAATTTATTTGCTCCCCACTCACTTAAAGAAAACCCATTACGTATATACAAAGTAGAGTCAGCTATTATGTCGGATGAAAAAAAAATATTAATGAGAATGGAGCAAATCAATTCACTCGGAACTGCATCACATGACAGCCAACGTCTTTGAGACCCTGAGTTGCTAGTGAATCGATAAACTGTATTTTAAGGAAAATTGGTTTAGCCCACAAAATGATCGTCTACACTGAGCATAGGTGACAGGGGCACTTTGACGATGGGAGTAAAGTAATTGGGCCAATCAATGAAGTGAGTCCCAAGAGTCTTACGTATCTCTAGTAGAATCTCAAGCTCTAATTATCTCCCATTGATGGTGGTGAGAGACAGTGCAGCCAAACTATTTAAGAATCGTTTGGATAGAAGAGAAGCAATCCTTAGCGACAGTATAATCCAGTTTGCTGGTTTTAACTGTCACAATTTAGCTCCTACCTTTCCATCAAGAAAAACACTTTGTGGTTATTGGTTTTTTTATTAACTGACCTTTTATAGGGAAAAAAAATAATTGACCGAGGATGTTATCCTATATCCGAAAAAAAAAAAAATTCCTCTCTATTTTCCATTAGTAAACCAATCAATATGGCCATAACAGGAGAAGGGATTAAAGGTTTGTTAAACTAAACATATAAAACTTCTATGTGTGCATCTATCAAACTAGCAGTTAGATTTTGTCTTGATGTTATTTTCACACGGTGCTACTACATTTCTAATTAGCTAATGGATCTCCAGATTTACATGCATCAAGATTTATCTCTCTTTTTAACGCGCCAAGTCACATACAGGCACCCTGAAACCATACATTTTCTAGATACTTTGCACAATTACATGACAACTATGAAATGAGCTGGGACGTGCATAGCCATTCACCTTGAAAATATTTTTAGTGACAGTTTCCCAAAGGTTTACAGTCACCATTTTTTTTAAAGACTCATTATTTATCTATTTATAAAATATGCCTGTAAAGCAACGGGCATGGTGTATGGTGTTATAACATTTCCTTGGAAAAGTACTTCAGGGGTTAAATTCCACCTCTACAGGGAACACTCAGGAGTTAAGTGAATTAAGCTACCATTGTCATTTCTGTTTGCTCCCTATTGTCTATTAGTGAGCTCTACAGACATCCAGGAGCCTGACCCAGCAGGGGGTCACCTGAAGGAAGACACCTGGGGAGGTAGGGGAGGGGGCTAGATAGTGTAAGCAGCCCACCAATCTAGACCTTTTGCAACTCCCCTGGACAGGCAGATCCCAAGGTGGGATTAGGAGGTGATAAAAGAGGCTACCCTGGGAGCTGGACGTGTGTGACTAAGTTTTGGCCAAGAGGTGAGGCTCTGCCAGAGAAGCACTGTGGAACATATCTCACTGGATTTATATGAACTGATTTCCTCATTTGTTGGATCTGCTATCATTATGGGGCCGTGCTGTATTTAATCCTGTTCTGCAGAATAAATCATCCTTCTATTTTTCCCTTAAAACCGTATCCGAGTAATTTAGGAACAATGTATTTTTACAATGCCAAAAAACAAAATGCAATAGCATAAAGAATGCACAGGGTGTTAGGGATTAAACAATAGGGCTTATCACCGTATTTTTATTGTAAATAATAGGGGTGCAAGACATCTGTACTCCAACATTGACTGATACCTACATTTCTGCTACTGACAGTCAAAAATGTGACTATTTTTTTTAAGTTGGCGACAAAAATTAAGGCCAACAAGTCATTACAAGAGTAAAAAAAAATATTTGCATTTATTTTCACCTACTAAAGTGTATCCATGTATATTTATTTCAATTGAGATTTTTAGTCCTTTTTCACGTCAGCTGAATTATGTTTGTTGCCTTAAAATATGAAGTCCTACAACAAGGTGTTGGTTTAAGCCAGTGCACATTTTAGAAAGCTTAGAATACGTGGACATCATATAAATGGAGATTGCAAACAGTGCCTAAATGCTAAAATGTGAAATATTCACATAAAGACATTTCACCATGAGGAAAAAATAAAAGACATTCCCAAGACTCTACTAGTGCCCCATAAACACTCACATTTCTAAAGCTACACTCTCCTAACAATTAAAAAGTTATTCTAAAGTTTCAGTATTCCAAGTTCCACTGCTAAAATTTAGAGGCAAAAACTTTTCTTTAGACAAAAATGGACTACATAAGAAAATAAATATTGTTTGTGGCTGAATATCTCACTCAAAAACCCATAGGAAGCGCAAACGTGAGAAGTATTCAATTTTATAATGTAACATATATAACGGTACACATGCAGAGCCTGATTAAGGGTTCAGGATGCCCTAGACTCGTAGCGCCTCTCTTCCTCCATGTCAGACTAATACGCGGTAGGTAAAAATGAACTTGTCCTTAAGTTTATAATTCTTCTCTCAAGTTATAGTAAGGGGCTATACCGCACCTTGCACCACATTGATGCTGGTTCAGCTATTAATTGCTGTGTATTGTACTATATTACACACTTGTTTACTCTCCTGGAATTTCTGTGAGGCTTCCGAATTTCAGAAAGTCCTCCTGGTCTCCCGGAACAACAGGCATCCTCCCGGGTCTTGGTGTAGGCGGGACTTAATGATGCAATCGCACCATTAAGCTCTGCCCAACTACACAATGCTGTGAATTTCGCCGTTGCAAAGAAGGGGCCCCCTCCTGCGCTTGGCACATGTAGGCAAGTATGCTGTATCGTCCTGTAATGTTATGTTCTAATGTTTAACTGTATGCTCTTTGTACGGTGCTGCGGGCTGTGTGTGGCACCTTATAAATAAAAAAATAATAATATAAATTTCTAAACACCCAGCATTAACCTGCACGCTACTGATTATTTTAAAACACAAAGAAAATGAAGAAAACCTGAACAGTATTTTAGGAGAAAAAAGGAAAAGTTTATATGAATACGGGGCTGGTGGAGGGGGCAACTGCCCCTGGCCCGGTCCTATAGTTGGCCATGTTGGGCTGGGTCACTTGGCCACCTGCATTTTATCCCCTTTAAAATGTTCCCAATAGCCGCTAAGTTGAGTCTTGCCCCTCAGGCTAAAATTTACCAGCCCTCCCTTGATAATGGGAGTGGTTCTAAAGTGTTAGTAAATTGGACTTTGACTCTTGAATATTTTCAGGTGCATCTGCAATGCTAGGTACATATTGATCTGCTGGGGACAGTTTCAGGAACCCCGAAGTAGACATGCACCTTAAAACGCAAGGCAGACAAGTTGGTGCGATTGCACAAATAAAGTAGCGGTTTAATTCTGCCCTTTTTTACAGTTGGTATCTGAAACGTACAGTCTATAAATCTATGTCAAGCTCAAAGATTATCCCGAGACCTAGGGTCCTGATCTTGCCTCCAAATTTTTTATATCAGTTATAACATAAAAAACATTTGTTTTCTTATAGTACTCTAGAATTTGAATATACAATATGTTTTGAGACACAGTTGCAAGTTTCTTTCAATCTTTTATGAAGAAGTAGGATAGTTTCACTTTCGGAATCCTAATGTCTGTAAGGAGCATGACTGTGGATGACCAGTGCATAGAAAAGCCCAAAGTCATGAACTTAGGTCTGGAAAAAGGTGCTTAGAATGAAAACTATAAATCTAATGAAATATAACATACCACTAATAACCCAAACTATGTACCACCTGTACGATTTATTTTGTAGACTACATAAAGGCATGATCTATATAAGTCATACTTGTGTGTATATTCTAGGTATGTTATCTATATATGAAATATAATGACATTTGACAAATAATAAAAGGGGGAATGGTGCCTAATTAAAATCCTGTATACCTGAGCGATAGTTCTTCTATATTTGGAATCCACCCTCCGAAATCCTTCACTTGTCCCTCTCATATCATTGCTCTGATATTACTTAGAGTAAAAAGGCCATACGTTTTCTTATCTTACAGCTTGTGAGTTAATGACATATATTTTCTTACTTTAACTGCTACTTATCTTTGGAACAATTATAACTGGACGTTCTGGAGACCCTACATCTATTTGTGTACGTCAACACCATTGGAATCCAGCTGTTGTTGAAGGTCCAAACATGGCATCAGAAATGGCTTCATTCAATTCCTAGCCCCACAATTGTAGTATACACCGTTAAGAACTTAACGCTGTATGTTTGTAATTTTTGAAAGGGAAATCCTGTGACATCAATGAAACATCCCCTCAATGGCAGGCTGACTAGGTGAGAGCAGAGGGTGCCTGAATCAGGATTCCTCTATCAGTCTGTACTAATGGATCCATGCACAGTATCTAATCGTAGCTCGCTAACCAATTAATAGTAGTTATAGCTATAAAGGTCTATGACTGGAGTGTCCTGTGGCATGTATGAGTGTCCTGTATATCCCCTCCTCCCCATCATACACATACACCTGGTAAAACACAAAAAAACATTTTTAAAAGTAAATAAAGGATAATAAAAGTCTTCCCTGGTTTCTCCCCTTATAAGTATACCAAATATGTTTCAAAGGTGTGCTTGGAAAAAAAGTGACTTAAAATTAAAATTTATAATAACTTTTGGTGGAATCTTATAACTTTATTTTTTATTGCTAGTTTTGCCTGCCTTCTTTTTCAACCAAAAAAAAATAAATTATTCCAACAGAGCGCCAAAAGACAGCCCCATTTGTCCCGAAAAAGAATAATAATATAAAATAAACTTGGGTGCAGTAAAAAATTATTCCTGGTCAACTTGATGCAACGCAAAGATATGATAGTGGGTTTAGTGCTTATAGTAAAAAATTTAATTAACCAAAAATGTTATATTACTAAAGTGAAATTCAGATTTTCCGTTACTTCGGAGGGTGGATAAACAAGTAATTCCCGTAATCCACTTTTTTTTTTCTTTTTCTCCTTCATCCCACGTATGAAATGGCATTCATGCAAATCTTTTGATTCCCAGACAAGTTTCCTTTACTTGAATAAAATAATATCAATACAGACCTTTAAGTTAGGATGATTTCAAACAATTTTTTACAGAAAATCTCTACATTTTCTGGATCTGAAAAGCAAACTAAAATATGTCACATTTAAACATTGATAATGTGATAAATAGTATATTCTGAGTTTCCAGGTTACCATGCCAACTTTTAAATAAAACTTTTACTTCTAAGCAAATAGTACATTTAAATGCCAGTAAAAATGTGTAAAGAGCAGCTAAACTTGTAAATTTACTTTTAACTTATTACATTATGTGCTTTAGAAAATGTTCCGTGCATTCCAGCCGGTTATAGAGCAGGAATGATCCTTTTAAAAGATCGTGTGGATGGAACAGCAGCAGAACATGAAAGTATATTCCAGTAATTGACTGTTTATCAATTGTGCAGAGTCAGATTTGTACAGATTTCAAATTTTAGTATGTTCCACGGAGGAATAGACATCTGTTTATCCTGCTCTAGGATAGAAAGTACTGTACCTTTTGGTATAATAGGCAATAACTGCACAATATGTACACATATAAGTATTTTATGTTCACTTAGGGGCTGATGTAGAGTCGCTCGTATTTGCATCCCAAATAGCAGGCGCAAATTGAGTTCGCTAGAAACGCAGCTATTGTGGGCATATGCAAAGCTGCAACTATTGCAAGATACCTGCAGGTTTGCAGCAGCAGCGTATGCGCCCGGCTTATGCCCGGTGGTAATTGGTATTACCATTGTGCATACTATTCCTTCAAAAAAACAAATCAATAGTTAAATAACAACCTGATGAAAATATACATTTATCTTCACAGCGACGCCGTTCATTTCTGAAGAGTCTGGTATGCGACTCCTGGTAATTCCGAAGATTCTGTATGCCAGCGCTGGATTGTGACGTTACCGAAGACATTTAGGGGTCTATTTATGACCCTTCGTTTTTTTCTGTAGAAACTTTTCAATCCTCATCGCATAGATGCGGATTGAAAAGTTTCTCATATGTATTAAAAATCAACACAGGAACAGCCGTTCCGATATTTGCTGCTATGCTAGATTAATACATTGGGATTTTAACGGTAAAGCTGTTTTCGGGGCTTTACAAGGGGGAAAAACTTTAATAAATAGACCCCTTAAAGAGGTATGTTGATCATACGTTTAGGGTGCACTAAATGTCCATTACTTACCTGACGTCACAATCCAGCGCCTGCATGCAACATCTTCGGAATTACCAGGCATCGCATACCAGACTCTTCGGAAATCAACGCCATCGCTGTGAAGGTAAGTGTATATTTTCATCAGGTCGCTATTTAACTATTCGTTTTTTTTTGTAGGAATAGTAGTTGTCGGGACCCCAAGTGTCGGGATACTGCACCCCACCCCTTATGCCAGGCGTAAGTCGCATACACTTACTCCAATGTTTATAACCATTTGTTTTAATATGTCCTCACTATAAGGCATCAGTAAATCTTCCAAAACCCCTCTAATACAGTAGAAACAACTTCTCATCTCACATTTCTGAATTATTTTTTTACTTAAACGCACATAATAAGAAGTGCAATGAAGAAAGCAGCTATCAGCCAATCACAAGGGGTTTGCTAGTGCTGGGAACCTTTATCATCATCATCCGTTATTGCCCTTGACCGCCTGCAAATAATACGATTTGGACAGATGTATACGCATCTGTTCGCAATTTTGCACAAGCATGTCCTTACTGTAGTCGGCCTATGCTGGAAATCTACTTCCTTGCCCCGTCCCGCCTCTCCAGCCCTAATCTGGCGTAAATGCCAGAATCCCGCAAATCTGTATTGGCGCATATGTGAGTGACCACTTTCTGGGCATGCACAGAGAGGTTTCAAGCAAGATGCGCTATGCAAACTGGCGTAGTACTCCCTCTGCATCAGACACTAAAGAGAAGATTCTATTTGGTGCCAGGTGCCTCTGGAACTTCTGCATAAACACCTTGCGCCGATGCTATAGCTGGAAAATACCACTCATTCAAAAATGAGCAGAGATTCCTACCATAATGCCGCTAATGTGCGCAGCGCAATGTCTGCGCGCCACAGCACAAGCAATTGAATCTCCCCCCCATAGAATCATTTACAACCATGCAAAAGTCCTGAATAATGGAAGGAACTGGCTAATCATGGGTGCTCATTGATGATACGTTTTAGGCAGATGACTATACCTAACATTGCACCAACATGCTAAAACAAGATTTTTTTGTATTTTGTGGGACAAAATTATTTAAATGAGAAAAGGGCTAGAAAGTGAGTATATACAGGGACGGTCCCTGCTGTGCAGGAGGGCACACACTTTTTTCAGCAAATCAAGATGCCCAGAGGAAAGAGCATCTTGGAGCCACCTTGAATTTTCAAGATGTATTGAACAACCCCGGCCTCATCATTGACTTACTACTTTTTTGGCTAAAACTTGGACCTTAATCTGAACTCGTATTTTGGTTTTGGATGTGGTTTTGGTTTTAAAACATCTTTGTTTTTTGGTTTTGTTACAGGTTTTGCCCAAACATCCTGAAAGGATTTGGTTTTAGTTGGATTTAATTAAAGATTGTGAAAAATAGGTAACATGATGTGATTCTGCTCCCATATTACTATTTATAGCATTAACATTCAGTTACATTCATTTACAGTCTGTTTTCTAATTGTCAGGATCTGCCTCCGCCTGTACTGCAGCATCACCTTAGGATGCTGCTTTGTCTCGGCAGCTTCAATCTCCTGGACTATATTGGACTTGGTATTATTTGTATTTGCCTTGCAGTACCACTGACTCACCAGAGGTGAACCATGTTTGCTCAATAAATTGTTATATTTTCACCCTTCTCCGGGCTCCATAGCTGTCATTTCTAGCTTTTAGCACAGAAGTGTGACACTAAGGAAGTCATACTAATTTTGGCAAAAGTCTGCAGTGAGCCGGCTGATTAAAATTAGTAGCAGAGCATCTTCAAATTTACATGGCAGTTTACTAAAAAATACAATCACAATTTCTGCTTTCTTTTTCTTTTAATTTAATCCCATATCTCACATTTTAAATCAACATTTCGGTCCTACAGTTGGACCTTTGTCATGACAACCACATAGAATAACAGAAAAGACAGATATTAAAAAAAAAACACAAGTAGGTACTTGACTTTTTACTAGAGATGCTCTAGCAAGAAGCCTACCCGAACATAGCCAATCCGAATACCGAGCCGGCTTGGCTCAGTACTTATTTGCGCCATCGGAACTGAAAATGAGGCAAAACGTTATTGTTGCGTCGTCGGATCTTGCGAGTTTTGGATTCTATAAATATCACCATCCATGGAGATCCGGTGCCATTTTACAGAGAGATACAGAAGGGGTAGCAGGGTTGTTGGCAGTTTCCAGTGCAGTTGCGCAGGGTCATAGCTAGAACAGAAAGAGGAGAGGTGGCAGTGTTCTTCAAAGTCTCCAGTGACATTCTATTGTGCCATAGCTCACCCAGAAACAGGAGAGGTGGCAGGGTTCAGCGCTAAACAGAAATTGTAATAATAGGGCTTTCAGTGTGTTCTTAAAAGTCTCCAGTGACATTCTACTGTGCCATAGCTCACCCAAAAACCGGAGAGGTGGCAGGGTTCAGCGCTAAACAGAAATTGTAATAATAGGGCTGTCAGTGTTCCTAAAAGTCTCCAGTGACATTCTACTGTGCCATAGCTCACCCAGAAGCAGGAGAGGTGGCAGTGTTCAGTGCTGAAACAGAAGTTGTAATAATAGGGCTGTCAGTGTTCTTAAAAGTCTGCAGGGTTGCGTTGGCGGATTTTGTAGGTTTAGTGTCTACTTGGAACACCAAATCTAGGATCTGTCAGATTTTTTCGAACCCGAACGGCTCATCTCTACCTTAATCACCATATGGCAGGGTTCCGTGCCATAGTACTGCCATTTTTTGTCTTTAGCAACACCACGCTTCACACAACTTCATAGGGAATAAGCTCACTTTTTTAGACATAATTCTATAGTGTTCGGCCGATTCCGAAATTGGCAATGTTTGATGAGTTATTATGTCATTATTAATTTAGTAATGGAAGATAATGTATACACAACTGACAGAGTACTGATGGCAACCAGAATAGTCAATGTAACATACCCACCCGAAATGTTACAGAATTAGAAGTTTTACAATACGAAAGAATAAAGGTAATATCCATAGAGAATGTCATGGTATTGCACATGCAGTTTCACTAAGATAAAAATAAATGGGTAGCAAAAAGTAGCTTTTCTAGATGGTCCCCTCTGCTATGGTAAATTTAAGAAAAAAGAGGCATACAATAGAGAGAGAGGTGGTTTAATGACCTACATGCTGCTTCCAAGACAGAATGACTTTTTTTTTTTTTATTTCATTTTTGGTGTGAAAAAAACCTGGAAAAATCACATTGCTCAATGAGCAACCAGGTGTCTCCTTTATCCTGCTCTCTCCTTCATTTCTAGCTGAGGAGGAAGCGGATGGCCCGGTGATTCTTACAGCGGCACAATAGGCACAAAAGGAGATTTTCTATGGAACGGCAAGTCAATCATACAGCGGTCACTGTATGCCATTATCTGATCTGAAACAGGCAGACATGACAGATAAAGTTGGTTTAGAGAAGATATAGCGTTTGTTCTCTGATGCTGTTTTGCTTATTTCGTACTAGAATCATTGGTATACTGTCTTTTATAGCCACAGGGGAATATTGTACTAAGACGCTTTAAAAACATACCGCTGGGACAACATTTGTGGGCATAATGTGGGACAGTTATTAGACTAAAATGTAGAACTAAAACATGACTAAATATAATAATTTGGGTTGCTCTATAAAATAATTAATTTTAAAGTTAAGTTACCTTTTTACTGTAATCTGAGTATATCTAGTAATTATAGAAATACAGACTAGAAAAAGCTATCCAATAAAAAACAATGGTTGTAGCCTGTGGGATTCTGTGATATATGAGTTACCCAAGATAGAAGGATTACAACAAATTCGACTCTACCGGCACATGCGGAAACTACTTTTTACTTTTAGCAATCATTAAGCAGATCAGACACTTTGGGATATATTTACTAAACTGCGGGTTTGAAAAAGTGGAGATGTTGCCTATAGCAACCAATCAGTTATCATTCATTCAGTACATTCTACAAAATGACAGTTAGAATCTGATTGGTTGCTATAGGCAACATCTCTACTTTTTCAAACCTGCAGTTTAGTACATATACCCCTTTGATGCAGAGAAATATAACAAATACCGTCCAGTGAGGTTGTCATCTGCGTGGGACGTATTCATCAAACATACATGACAGGATTTCTAATATTCCTGTTTTAGCTGACACCTTGAAATAGCCAAGAAAATCACTGACGTTTAAAAGAAGGATCATCTTAAAAGATTTAACTTAATAACTTGTGTGCAGTCCATTGAAATTCTTTTGCTAACTGGTCCCAGCACTTAAGCAGCTACATATGTTCTATTAAACATCCTATGACACTTGTCCTTTCAGAGCGACCTGTTGTCAAGTATTTGAAAACAAACAATTTAAAAAAAAGTCTGAAAATAAAATCTGCTCAACTAAATGAAATATAATACGGCCAATGAAATGTATTCCCTTTTGCTTATACAATAACAGATGGCTTAATTAATGCATATCTAACAACAAGAATAATTGAACTCAAGTCATTATAATAAAACAAAAGTTGTTTGAGATAAACTCAGCATAATTTTTAACTTGGACAGTCAATTATATAATTCCTTTGAGATTTTTAAGCACCAATTATCCCAGAAAGAAATGTTAATTAAAATAATAATAAAACTTTATAAACTATTTATTTTGCATGCTTGAACTTCACACCCCACTTCTAAATTAAACTGTTTTCACTTACAATCTGATAATTGTATGGTATTAACTTATATTGATTTAAAAGTTACTGGAAATTAAGAATAAAAGGGCAAATGCATTTGTTTCATATTGAGGTGTGTATGACAGGAATCTCATATCTCAAACCACTGTTCATCTCTCAGTCTGTGGCTTCCTGATGCCTCCATTCCACTCCTCATATCATGTCACTGTCCCTATCACATGCAGCCCTGTCCTCACTGATGCATCACACATCTCCTGATATACTCTGTGCTGCTGGGGACCCTTCTCCTTCCACTATACAACTCTCAGTCTGTGGCTTCCTGCTGCCTCAATTCCCCGCCACACATTATGTCACTGCTCCAGTCACATGTAACACTGCCCTCACTTACACATCACACGTCTCCTGATATACTCTGTGCTGCTGGGGACCCTGATCATTCCACTATATAACTCTAAGTCTGTGACTTCCTGTTGCCTCCATTCCCCTCCTCACATCATGACATCGCCCCTGTCACATGCAGCATTGTCCTCACTAACACATCACTCATCTTCTGATATACTCTGTGCTGCTGGATACCCTGCTCCTTCCACTATATAACTCTCAGTCTGTGGCTTCCTGCTGCCTCCATTCCCCTCCTCACATCATGACACTGCCCCTGTCACATGCAGCCCTGTCCTCACTAACACATCACTC
Source organism: Mixophyes fleayi (assembly GCF_038048845.1). Taxonomy (NCBI): domain Eukaryota; kingdom Metazoa; phylum Chordata; class Amphibia; order Anura; family Limnodynastidae; genus Mixophyes; species Mixophyes fleayi. The sequence goes on along the minus strand of NC_134406.1, from coordinate 259,427,909 downwards.
ATCCCCTGATATACTCTGTGCTGCTGGATACCCTGCTCCTTCCACTATATAACTCTCAGTCTGTGGCTTCCTGCTGCCTCCATTCCCCTCCTCACATCATGACACTGCTCCTATCACATGCAGCCCTGTCCTCACTAACACATCACTCATCCCCTGATATACTCTGTGCTGCTGGATACCCTGCTCCTTCCACTATATAACTCTCAGTCTGTGGCTTCCTGCTGCCTCCATTCCCCTCCTCACATCATTTCACTGCCCCTGTCACATGCAGCCCTGTCCTCACTCACACAATCACAGGCTCAGGTCTTTGCCTCCCACATGATCAGCCTGCTCCCCTCCTGAGATATTCTGCTAAAATGTTCATACATATTGATTGTTTGATTGGCTATAAGTTGTTCAGTCCAAGCACAATATGATCCTACTGATTCTTAAAATGTGTGTTGTTTTCAAGGCGTGTCAGATGGCAAAAGGTCTCCAGTTATTACAGTACACTTTAAACATTACTAAATTAGTAATATATGATATTATTTTTAGAGTTGCATACAGGGTTGACTGCTTCCTTGCCAATCTGCTCTATGGGGCATATTCAATTGTCGGCGGAAACGGCGAAAATCTCACGCTCTGCGCACTATTATGGTTATTACGGTAATAGTGCGTGTAAAACCCATTATTACGGTAGTTTTCTCGCTGGATTTCAGCTCGCAGCTCCCTGAGCTGCGAGCTGAAATCCAGCTTACTATTACCGTAATAACGGTAATAGTTTTAACGCGGCGGGATATTCAAACAATTGAATATACCCCTATGGGGCACATTTACTCGCTGGATTTCAGCTCGCAGCTCCAGCGAGATATTACCGTATTAAGGGTAATATTTTTGGAGCGCGGGATTTTCGGCGATCCTGCCGTCAATTTAATATATGCCCCTATGAGTCTAATACCATAGGTAAAGTTGTTTTGTCATACTTTGTCATTATATACACTGTTGTTTTATTTCGTATTTGTTGATGTGTACCACTGCTATGTGCTGTAAATCAGGAAAATCAGGGGCCGTGGTCTTGATATTCAGTGTATATGTTTGGGTTAATGGTACCAATACCCACACTCACAAACAGAAATGACATTTAAAATAAAAATAAAGAAACACAAAAGCCAACATGCGCACGAGCACAAAATAAATTATATGTGCTAGTTTGGGTACATCCATGCACCCAGGATTTACCTATTCATCTGTACACCTCACTTTCTTCCTTAACCCAACCTCCAGCTGCTTGTCACTCCAAAGAAGGGATTGTCTATCAGTGTATGAGTTATACCCAGGTGAAGTTAGGGAAAGAGGTCCTGGGGGTAGGAAAGTTCATTCTCTTTCCTGCCCACTAGAATAAGATTATTTCCTGACCAATCACATCCCGCTTCCTTCTGTCAGTGTATAAACAGCGACTCTAAAATGCAATGAGGGAATGCAAGAGAGAGAGGTGCACTGGAGGAATGTGTAAATATTTAAAGGTTCATAAATGAAAGATTTTAATTTTTTTTTAATTAAAATATGTTTCACTGTGCTGCGCCAAAGACTCTGCAAATACTCATACCATCCCATTTTCATGAGACCGTTCTGGACCACCATAGTCTAAAGAGTTGAGTGTATGAACTGGTTGATCATGGCACAGCCTGAGGATCTGTGGAATGGCATTATTATTTTCAGCTTTTAAATGAGAAATGTTGTGAAATATCAAACACACTTCGTGCACTCATCATGCTTTCTGCTAAGTATAATACTTTTGTATGTTTTACGTTGCATAGTGTAGCGGATAGGTCCCAGTTATGTTTCATCTGTCGTTATTATTCATTCAATCATCATCATCATCATCTATTTATAAAGCGCCATTGATTCCGCAGCGTTGTAGAGAGAACACATTCACATCAGTCCCTGTCCCATTGGAGCTTACAGTCTAAATGCCCTAACATACACACACACACACACAGACAGAGAGACTAGGGTCAATTTTGATAGCAGCCAATGAACCTACTAGTATGTTTTTGGAGTGTGGGAGGAAACCGGAGCACCCTGAGGAAACCCACGCAAACACGGGGAGAACATACAAACTACACACAGATAAGGCCATGGTCGGGAATTGAAATCATGATCCCAGTGCTGTGAGGCAGAAGTGCTAACCACTGAGCCACCGTAAAGAAAAACAAAAAGTTTCTGGCCTATGGGTGGCTTTGGTGAATTTTGGAAAGTGACTGGAAAAAAAAAGGCAACAAAAAATTAACAGAGTAATTCATTGTCTATAATAAAAACCTGCTAATTGTTCTAACCCAGAGATAAGATAAATAGACACATTTAATGCAATTTATTATTTTACTCTTTACACTCTTTGGTAACTTTGTAACATTAGTTAGAAGATACTCAGTGTGCCAACATTCTAATAATCCTTTATGGAGAAAGAGTCACTTGAAGAGAAGTGCTTTGGCTTATAATAATGTAGCAATAACTAAGACTGCATCTGTTACTCCACAATGACAAGTGAGGTGTAGAAACGCTAAGATCTGCTGTGTGATATTTTTCTTGGACTGACCCCCGGTGATAGGCGTACAATATGGATTTCCTCTGGGATAAAACAAACATTTCATAATGTATTCCGATCTTGTCACTGAGACAATTTGTTCTCGCTGACTTCAACGCTTGGTTGCATTTATAGGTTTGCTGAACAATCCCACTGACTGTTGGTTGAGGCATCTGGTTGAGGCAAATATCCCACAGTGAAATAATTTCTTTTCCAGCGTGTGGTAAAAAAATAAATAAAATCATTTCGTAAGCACATGAAGTGACCATAACATTTCCTGTGGCTGTACAGATTTCATATAAAAAGCTGTTTAGATGAAATAAAAAAAAAGATATGTACCAATCTATTCCACCCGGGTGGTCATGACCGAAAACCTGAACACCACCTACATAGCGATGGCAGCTGGTCATATTCTAGAGCTGTTGGAATAAACTACCCGTGGATCAAATCCCGTTGGTCTGTGACAAATAATTCATTTCATATGGTCATGTTTTCTCATCAGCTGGTGATCAAACTTGTTACATATTTAATTAAACAAGTGAATAATTAAACAAATACACTGAAAACAAATTTACCATGCCACATCAGGCGTGATAAAAAAAATAGCATCAATGAATTCATTTGGATCATTGATAGTTTTTTTAAGTTTGTTTATTAAATGTACGGGCAGCACGGTGGCTCAGTGGTTAGCAATTCTGCCTTACAGCACTGGGGTAATGAGTTCAATTCCAAATCATGGCCTTATCTGTGAGGCGTTTGTATGTTCTCCCTGTGTTTGCGTGGGTTTCCTCCGGGTGCTCCAGTTTCCTCCCACATTCCAAAAACATACTGGTAGGTTAATTGGCTGCTATCAAATTGACCCTAGTCTGTGCGTCTGTCTGTGTGTGTGTTAGGGAATTTAGACTGTAAGCCCCAATGGGGCAGGGACTGATGTGAGTGAGTTCTCTGTACAGCGCTGCAGAATTAGTGGCACTATATAAATAAATGGTGATGATGATGATCATGACAGTTTCTCCAGCTGAATGCATGTTGGCTGTACATATTTGTCTTTATCTGTGCCATAAACCTGCTATTCTCAAAGCATAGTTCCCCTCTGGGGTATTATAAGGAGCAAGTTTCATGTGTTTACCAATAGTTCCTTAAATATGGTTAAATCCCCCTATGTTTGGTTTTGTGAATCAATGGGGCAAATTTATCTAGCTGCAAGTTTCCGGAAAAGTGGAGATGTTGCCTATAGCAGCCAATCAGATTCTAGCTATCATTTTGTAGAATGTACTGCATAAATGACAGCTAGAATCTGATTGGTTGCCATAGGCAGCATCACCGCCTTTCAAACCCGCCGGAAACTCGCAGCTTGATAAATTTACCTCAATTTGTTTTATAGTCCAGTTATGTAAATACATTTTTAAGAAGAATATTACTATACATTTTTCCCCTGTGGTTTATTTTAACACACCTAATGCTAATCCTAATTGTTATTTAAGCGTTACTCAAATCACAAAATGGCTGCCTCCACTGTATGCATGTAGCCAGTTACATTTTAATGAGCTAATTACTATTGAGTATAACCTTCACATAGAAACAGAAAACTTCAAAATAATCACAACAGTACTAAATAGTACAAAGCATTAATAAAAATTAAAAAAAAAATCCTGTACATTATTCTTTCCATGACTTGAAAGAAACTTGAGTTGACAGTTCTCACTAAACTTTAGTCTTTTGACACCTTACTCAAACTAATTCGTTCCTGATGAAGAAATAACTTTATATTTGAGCATTGTGATGGACTAAGGATATACTTCAGTCATGCCTAGGAGACAAAGATAGCAATATAATTCACAGGTTTTCCCGTGTTTCATATAATTAAACGTTTCGTTTCCCACTTTCTCCCTTAGTTTAAAAATATGTTATAAAATCCAGTTTTTGAACATAATTTGTTTAAAAATGTCATTAGCAACAAATTCTTAATCAGAAAATAAGAGGAACAAAAGCACATTATAAATTATTTTTATATCAATAAAACATTATCTTTAAATTGTATTTTACCAATAATTAAAGATTAGTGAATCATTTAGCTGATAATACAACTATTGGCCCAATAATAGAGACTGATCAATGAGTCAAAGCACAGCTGGAGAGGGACCATTCTCATTAAAAGATATAAAAAACATGGTTTATAGCTTTAATAATAGCTGTGACTCTACAAATGTATACAGCACTATTTTACACTCAGCCTACTAAGTTAAAAGGAAAAGTGCTTTGGAGCCTTGTGAGAAACTTTATCTTGGTCAACAGTGAAGAAAATCCAATTTCACAATTATATTTTTTAGGAAAGTGCTTCCTTTCTTACTAAAATTGTTTATTTTGAAGCTATAGTATTTTTGGAAATTTGGGTGGCTTTTTTTGTTTATATCTGTTTACCGAAGGCATCGGAACCAAACAATCATCATCACCATCATCATTTATTTATATAGCGCCAACATATTCCGTAGCGCTTTACAATTGGGGACAAACACAGTAAACTAATAAACAAACTGGGTAAAACAGACAAAGAGGTGAGAAGGCCCTGCTCCCAAGCCTACAATCTATGGGACATTGGGAGTTTGATACATGAGGTTAAGTCTACATTTAGCATTTCGGTCCAGCCAGACTGCAAAGGTAAAAGTGACTCATGCTAAATTATCCTGTCACACAACAATGTTGGTCAGGGGGTAGTTGTCTTGTGTGAAATTGTGTAACGGATGGTAATAGGGTAATATAGTGAGGTTAAGAGGGTGGTTGAGGAATATTATAAGCTTGTCTGAAGAGGTGGGTTTTCAGTGAACGCTTGAAAGTTTGTAGACCAGAGGAGAGTCTTATTGTGCGAGGGTGAGAATTCCATAGAGTGGGTGCAGCCCGAAAAAAGTCCTGTAACCGGGAATGGGAGGATGTAATGAGGGTGGATGAGAGACGCAGATCTTGTGCAGAACGGAGTTGCAGAGTTGGGAGATATTTTGAGACAAGAGAGGAGATGTATTTTATTGCAGCTTTGTCGATGGCCTTGTAGGTTAGTAAAAGTATTTTACATTGGATTCTGTAGAAAACAGGCAGCCAATGTAGAGACTGACAGAGTGATTCAGCAGAGGAATAACGATTTGCAAGGAAAAATCAATTTTACCGCTGCGTGTAAAATAGATTGTAGGGGTTTGAGTCTGTTTTGGGGAAGACCAGTAAGGAAGGAGTTGCAATAGTCAATGCGGGAGATGATAAGTGCAGGAATAAGGTTTTTGCAGTGTCTTGTGTGAGACATGTGCGAATTCTGGAAATGTTTTTTAGATAATAAACATACAACATAATAATATAACATATTTGAGAGAAGATGCAATCGAGGTTGAAACATAAAAGACATTAAACTAGAAATCTACAAACGTATCAAAAACGACAAAATCCAAATGTGAACAGGACAAAGGGCACAAAATGCCATTTTTTTCGATTTGTATTTGATAGCAGGTCATAGGAATGGTGAGGAGGGGGGGGATAGTGGAGAAGTGGAGAGAGTGACAAGGATAGAGGATCAGAGGACACAGTATCGCAACTTATTCTTTTTTCTGCATTAATTCCAAAAATGACTCAGACAATGAAAGACTAAAAAAAAAAAAGAGAATATTTTTCTTCCTTAGGTTTGCAGAAACTTTCCAGAAGAGCCTGAGAAGTGTAATAATGGCTTCTGAAATGAACCCAATCAATAGAATGGAACAGTTGGATGTCAGTCTGTAGTGTCCTAATGCCTTTGAATTGACCACAACGCTCTTGAATTGCACATATAGATTTGAAGAATTGGCTACTGTCACACATCAATGCTCAACTTGCAACAATAGGACACACCATGACAATTATTCCGCCAGCTTCGGAGAAAACTTTAAGGAACATTTGCAGTTGTTGGAAATGATTTTAAACCATAAAACACTGCTGTAACAGTGCATTGGGAAAGATTACTAAAATGTATTTTCACCATTTGCTTATTCCATTGTGAATTGTTTGCATAATTATTATTGTATCTTATTTGCTTTTCAGGAGTGCTTGCCATTCCAATGAGTAGCGTCAGATGATGCAAATCATTCATATATCAACTGTCAATCTATGACATTCTCATAGATTGAAGGAATCGTTCAGATCATTTTTGACTCTCTATCTAGTGGATGTTTAAGTGTTGTGGAAGATGGTACGGAAATACCACCGCCTGTATGCAGAGATAATTTGCAGTGTACAAATGGAGCAAGTTTCTGAGTTTCATGGTTCAGGGATAAAAATTGACAGTGCAATATATTATAAACCGGTGTATTTAATCTTGTACTAAAAGTGGTTAGCAGAACTAAATGGAAAAATGCAAGTATCAGCAAGTCAATATTTTGCTTGAAATACTTTTTATAAAGTGTTTTAATGCAGATCAGATACACTTGGCAATCATGTTTAGTGTACTGCAGTGCTTCTAACAAAGTTCCTATTCATTATAAAAATATACATATATAATAAAAATTAGGGATTTGCATATTTTCGTTACTATTACCTTACAACAATACTAAGCGTTGGTACTCATGCCTATCGATGAATGTCACTCATTGCCACTTAAACCACATCGATGTCAGGGGCAGTTTATTCGACATTTAAAATTAAAAAATGTGATGTCTGGCAGGTTTAACCCATGAGATTAGCAGGGTTGCTAGGCATTAAACATGTGTTAATGTGATAACAAACAATCAATAAACCATTAATAGCACAAAACAATGGCCTGCCCAATCAGATACCTATTTCTATACAAATATATTATCATACACAGCTTTTCATGATCCTTAAACTTTATTGAATTTTTTTCAAAAAGAAAATTATAGAGGAACATCAAATAAAAAAGAAAGGTAGGTACATACCAACCAGGGAGTGGAGTGAGTGTATGTGTTGTGGACAGACATTCAGATTCTAACTAATCACAGAATTTAACACAACATTTCAACCTTTTTAAACTGACCAACTACCATATTAAAACTTAATTTTGGGAAGACTCATATAGACTGGGAGGGGGGGGGGGGGGGGGGGTTGGGTTAGGCCAAATATTCGAAGAATCTTTCATACCTTTGACATACTCATTGCATTTCAATGGTGGAACAAGCAGAGAGGGAGTAGGATATACCTAACATTTCAATCTATACACCACTTTTTATGTTTATTGTCCTATCGTTAACAGCAAGTAAGAGGCGAGCAACTACAGACCAGTGAACTTTGCATCAGTAGTGGGGAAGTTGATTGAAACATTCTTAAAAGAAAGAGTTGTAGAATATATCAAATACAACAATTTACAGAATCCCAAGTAGAAAGTATTTACTGGGGGGAGATCATATCAAACAAATCTTATTGACTTTTTGACTCGGTGACTAAAGTAATAGATCAAAGGGGGCGGAGATGTAGCCTATCTAGATTTTAATAAGGCTTTTGAGACTGTCCCACATCGCAGACTGTTAAATAAACTCAAATGCTTGGAATTGGATTCTAAGATGGTTGAATGGATAAGATCTTGGTTGCAGGATAGAAAACAGAAAGTTATAGTTAATGGAGTTCATTCACAGGAGGGAAAGGCTATCAGTGGAGTACCCCAAGGATTTGTACTTGGACCAGTGCTTTTTAATATCTTTATTGGTGGCATTGCAAATGTTATTGAAGGGAAAGTATATTTTTTTGCAGATGACGCAAAGATTTGCAACAGGGTAGGCACACCAGGAGGGGTAAAACAAATGATCGGTGATCTAGACTGAAAGAATGGTTAACAGCATGGCAACTAGAGTTTAATGCCAAAAAATGCAAAATGATACACTTGGGTATCAAAAACCCAAAGGCTGAATATATATTATTAACAGTACTTTAATGGAAACTACTGAGTAGGAAAGGAATCTAGGAGTCACTATTTCAAGTGACTTAAAGGCAGGTAAGCAATGTAACAAAGCAATGAGGAAGGCAAGTCAGATGCTTGGTTGCATAGGGAGAGGATTCAGTAGCAGAAAGAAAGAATTAATGCCACTGTATAGGTCATTGGTACAGCCTCATCTACAGTACTGTGTTCAGTTCTGGAGGCCATATCTCCAGAAGGATATAAATACATTGGAAATTGTACAAAGAAGGGCGACTAAAATGGTGCATGGCCTACAGCACAAATCATGCCCAGAAAGGATAAAAGATCTTCATATGTATAGTTTCAAGCCGAGAAGAGAAAGGGGGGACATGATAGAAACCTTCAAATATATCAAGGGTTATAACAAGGTACAGGAGGGAAACATTCTACAAAGGAAGAGAAGTATTAGAACACGAGGACATGTACTGACACTGGGGGGGAAGAGAAGTATTAGAACACGAGGACATGTACTGACACTGGGGGGAAGTAGGTTCAGAGGAAATTAGAGGAAAAACTACTTCACAGAAAGGGTAGTGGATAAATGGAATAGCCTCCCATCAGAGGTGGTAGAGGCTAATTCAACAGTTTAAACATGCTTGGGATAGACATAAGAATATATTTACAAAGAATTAAGCATTAAATAGGGTTAGAGGTTACCATATGTTAAAAATGGGCAGAGTAGATGGGCCAAGTGGTTCTTATCTGCCGTCAAATTCTATGTTTCTTAATCAGATGTGTGGTTAAAGTACCTAACTTATTATTTAAAGAAAGAAAGAAGTGTTCTATGTGGAATTGCTGCCTTAAGGTTGTTTTAAGAGTTGGCGTTTAGTCCAAACGATATTCATCAAAGTCATATATACAGCTTGGAAAGGTATTATAAAAGTAGCCAATGCACATGTGTAAAATATCTTTTTAATGTTGCTGAGTTGCAATATTATTTGTGCGATAATTGTTATTTTCTTAAACTCAATCTTTTAGTTTGAGTCATGCTTTCTGTACGTGCTTTAAATGTGTTTCAATCCTAAAGGTCATTTGTTAAAACTACTTTCTCCATTTTTTTTATAGTAGAACTAAACTAAAAATGAATTAATTGTGCCAACACACGGTTCATATTTTTAATAACTGTAGTGAAATTTCAGCAGCATTTTATTTTGTAGATATCCCATTCACAATCCCAATGGATATGAAAAACATTTTTTTTTTTATATGTGGATTCACAGAAAACTAAATACATTCACAGCTTGACCAGAGAGATTACAGCTGTATAGCCACACATCCAAATATTATTTATATAACATTCAATTTGAAAGTACAAACAACTCTCTACAATTATGTATGTTCCAATTACACATTCACAGCACAATCATACATCAAAGAAGTTATAAAAGAATAACATAAGGCTTAGTTCTGAAAATAAAACATTATGCATATACTAATATGCTGTTTGTGTAGTGGTGTTAAAGCTGTCAATAGTTTATATCTCTAATTGAAACAATTGATGTGTAAACAGGAGCCAAGATTTATTTTCCATAATAGATGGAAAGGAAGCTCGTGAAGCTAAATGTTGACAGCATCATTATTGTTTTATGTTTACTTATTGAAAAATCAGGCAATACCACTCAACTTAAATCCTTCTAAGATAGCCTTAATACCCTCAAACTTCCCCTTTCTTCAAACTAGCCATACGTGGCTTTTTTAATGGCTTCCCAGAAGTCACAGAAAGTAAGAGAGTGTATCACCAAAACAGTACACGGGCAAATGTTTGATAACATGACTATGACTCATCTTTTCCGGCATTGTTGGAGGTATTCTAACCTCCGCACTGTAAAAGCCGTGTGAGACGTGGCCTCCATGAACCATTGGTAACTTGGTGGCACAGCCTTGGAGTCAACAGACGTGGTTTTTCATTCTATCTACATTGTAAGTATTTTTTTTGCTATAGACGCCCAATGGAAGAAGTTGAGTTATTTTTTTAATTTATTTACTAACATTTGTGTTAATCTACACTGTTCACAGGTCTTGTTGAGCAGGTTTTTTAATGAAAACTGCTCTCATCCACGGGGATTATGATAAACACAAGAGGTAGACTGCCATGTACAGCAAGCAGAACAAGGAAAAGCCTTTAATCCACATGCCAGAGGGATGGTTGTTTTACACTCTGCAACAGCACATAGGGAACTAGATAGAGCCCCTTTAAAAAGGCCAAATATTGGTCATTACTCCAACCCTTGAACACATTAATGATTAGGTTATCCAAAAGCATGGCAATGGCAATCATCAGATATACCTCTTACCTATACTGGCTGTGAGATTGGAGCCTCTAGGTTCACCTTCAGTAAAATTCATGGATAACTCCTTATATTGAATTTTTATTATTATTCTTTATTTTTATTTATTTATATGGTGCCAGAAGGTTTCCGTAGCGCCATACAAAATGGAAAACATAATAACAGTAGACCATACAGGATACAAAAGTACAAAGTAAAACGAATAAAACCAAGACTTCAAAAGCTCCAAGCATAGCAAGTACATTGACGTTGGAGAAGAAGAAATGGTATAGAGACAGAAGGGAAGTGGGCCTGCTCATAAGAGCTTACATACTAAAGGAAGGAGAAACAGACAACAGGCAAGAGAGGAGTCAGTGGAGGGAAACAAGCGCAAGAGGAGCGTGAACAGAGAAATGTGAGGTGAGGAGAGCAAGGATTGAGAAGGTTAGGTGGATGGCTGGTAGGTTTTGAAGAACAGATGGGTTTTGAGAATCTATTTTAAGGTGCTCAGATAAGGGGACTGACGGATGGAGAGAGGGAGGTTGTTCCAGTGGAGGGAGGCAGCACGGGAGAAATCTTGAATTCTATTGTGGGTTGAGGTGATCAGTGTGGAGGAGAGGTGAAGGTAACTGGCCAAGCATAGGCAACGGACAGGAGTATGAATGGAGAGGAGGTTAGCGATATAAGGGGCTATGGAATGGGAGAGGGTCTTGTAGGTGATTGTAAGGAGTTTAAAGAGGATTCTGTAAGGGAAAGGGAGCCAGTTTAAATCAAGGCAGAGAGGGGATGCAGAAGGGGAGTGTCGTGAAAGACAGATAAGTCTCCCAGCTGCAATGATGGGTGCGTGGATAATGGTTTTGGCGGCACCCTGAGAAAGGAAGGGCCGAATGTAGACAATATTTCATAGTTGGAAGCTACAGGATTGAGCAAGAGATTGAATTTGGGGGGCAAAAGAGAGGGAGGAGTCAAGGGTGTCACACCGGCAGTGGAGTTGAGGAACAGCGGAGATGGCGGTGTTATTAACAGTGATGAAGAGATCAAGGTCGGGTGAAGATTTAAAAGGAGGGAAAACAATCATTCAGTCTCAGCAATGTTGCATCAACCTTGATCAAGTAGATGCTCTCGTAGTAACTCACTCAGGATGCAGCACTAGAAAGACTTTATCAGATGGACACAGATACTGAGACCATTGCTGATTATGAAGGTCATGCTCTTTATTCATCATGTTGCTGACCTACAATCCAGTACTAACATTGGCTTGTTATCTGACCTTGTTTCCTTGTATTCCTGATTAAATATTTGTCTGTCTTTGGAAACTATGTTTGGGGACTACATAAATGAGGAGGTACCATACTGGGAGGTTTAACAGAGACATTTTTATTAACCAACTTCGGGAAGTGAAGGTGGTCCCCAGTGTAGATCTGAACACTCTGTACATGGGAACCAAACAACCATTTTGAATAATCAATTGAAATCAAATCAGATTTGACCATTTAGAATAATAAATCTATATGGTCGGTGTCATTACAGGCCTTTAGCTTTTTACCTGCCCATACGGAAGCAAATTCCGCCTCTCAGTAAGTCTGCTAAGTCACAGGATCCATGTCCAATTTGGCCTTATAACCTAACTGAACTAATTGAGCCTCATAGTTATGACTTCATACACAGTCCGATCCCGACCATAGTCCAACCGTATTTTATGCCAGTCCTAATCTATATTGGGTAGAAGTACCCAATCAGATGTTGATCAGGATTCATGTTCATTTTGGGTCCATACATGCAGCAATTTGCATTCAACTTAATTTACAATGATCACATTTCCTTTTGGTATCCCTGTGTATAAGGGGAAGCTTTAGACCTGGTGGTTTGACCTGTTCACAAAAAATATAATTCAATTAGCCCTACACACTTGTTTCCAAATTATACACAGATCTGCGGACAGCCTAAGAGCAATTAAAGGTGATGACCTTTCTCAAGATCTGTCTGTACAAATAGAGTAGAAATATATCAAACCGAACATATGCAAATATGACAATTGTGCACCAATCCGTTTAAATAATCCATTTAACTTTGGTTGTATTTAATACTGTTTCTTCTTTACATAGCGTGCACATATATAGTAATGGAAGGGCTACAAAAACACCATTTTCATTATATATGATACGCTTGTATAACATCATTATCCTGGATTCTTAGCCATTCTTTGCTTCAGAAGCTCAGTGATAATAATTTATTGTAAGTGAGTCTAATCATTTCAAGAGAAAATTATAATGCAGAGATTGTCAGGTCGGTAATGATGGCAATATCGTGACATCATTAATCTTATAGCACATAATTATACCTGCTTGCTGAGCATCTCTTTTTACAGCTGAGTTACTGAAAACTTTGGAATTAAGTTATCCCAAAGGCAAATCTGACAATTTTGTCAGGGAACAATAATTACAATTTTATTCCTTCTTATGACTTTTTCTTTGTCGACACATTTAATAACACTTTCACATTTTTACAATCAGATTGAAGTCATTGCAATTAAAGTAAACTTTTTGGGTAGATTTAATGACGTTTTTGAAAATGATTTATTGGTCAGTTGTTTTAACCTGTTTTGGAAATTCATCAACTAAATCTGAATAATTTCTGCAAACATATTAAAAAACATTAATGTCCTTTTGGTGCCCTGTTTTAAACTTTAATAGTTTGGGGGTAATTAATAACTAAATCAAATGTAAAAGATTTTAATGAATTCCCTTTTTATTTTTACTATCTTTAAGTTAGTTATTTGTAGTTAGGCCACAAAATCACAGACTCCCATTCCCGTTTACAGTACTTTTTTCGGGCTGCATCCACTCACTGTTTAATTACCTCCCTTGCACAGTAAGACTTTACTCTGGTCTACAAGCCATCAAGCATTCTCTGAAAACCCACCTCTTCAGGCAAGCTTATAATATTCCTCAACCATCCTCTTAACCTCAGTAGGTTACCTTATTACCACCCGTTACACAGTTCACACAAGACAATAACCCTCTGACCCCAGACCAAGATTGCTGCGTGACCAGATCACATAGCATACAAATCACTTTTACCTTTGCAATCTGGCTGGACCAATATGCAATATGTAGATTTAGCCTCATGTATCCGACTCTCAATGACCTATAGATTGTTAGCTTGCCATCAGGGCCTCTTACCTATCTGTCTGTCTATATTACCCAGAAGCTTTTTAGCATAAATTGAAGATAATGTGATCATGGGGGAGCAAACTTCATCTAGTTATTTAATTAAAGGACACAGCCCCTATGTTCCACCTTTTGAGAAAAATGACTAACAACAGAGAACAATAGCTTACACCAAACTGCTCAGGTGCTGTAAGTAGAATTTCAAACTTTGCAGATATGGGAACCTCTACATTTATATTTGTGAATATTAGTAGCTCTTTTGTATAAGCAACTTGTATTTTAGGTTTAGTGGTTCCTTTAATAATAATGACATCATGCAGTTTAGTCTTCCTTTCTTTACATCTACAGATGGGAGCCACTCAGAGTCATGAAGGGGACATACAAGTCTGAAAGATGCATGTTCATGTTGGGTGAGATTGTACATATTTTCTGTGTAGTGACTCTTTTATATATCAACATAATAAGGCTTCTGATGAGCTAAACTATAATGTATATCTATTAGTCCGGGAATTTTGTTGGTTCAATAGGTTTTCCCACCTTTTGATTGCTTTAATGTTTTTGCACATGCCCTCTTGATATTTTTAGTTAATACATTACACACCTGTCATATCCATCTGTGTTTTTGAACCACATGTTTATATTCACATAATTATTATTTTAATTGTCTTGAGAAATGACACAAAGCTGTCTGTCCAGGGGCAACAAAGATAAACACATGAGAACATTGCTTAGGAGTTTTTAGTAAAATGTTGTGGTTTTCAACAGGGAGTTGTGGCTTATTTAACATTTTGTTTTGTGGAACTACAGGTCTCAGCCAGCCATGGGTGTCAGGACATGTTGGCACTTGTGGTTCTTCAAGTGCCAGCATGCCCTGACTGTCATGTGTATGCTGGTGTTTGTAGTTATACAAGCATCAGCAGGCCCACACTGTTTAGGGCAGCCCGGGCTGGCTGGGACTTGTAGTTCCACATAACAAAATGGCGTCTGTTTGTTTTTTTCCTTTATTATCACCGATATTACCCTACTACCCACAGCCCACAAGGGTAGGAAGAGCCCTAGGGCTTTCAGCACTGGGCTGGTTATTCCTAGAGGGGGGGCCTGCTCGTTATTTTCAGCAGACCCCACTCCCTAAGGAATTCAGACCAGCGCTGAACAGCCTGGGGTTGGTTGTCATTATGGCAGGGGGACCCCTGCCACGTGTCTCCCTGCTATAGCGCCACCCACCCGGGCTGGTTTGCCTAGTGCTGATTGCATGAAAATTGGGGGGTCCCCATGCAAATTTTTCCCCGATTTTCGTGCAACCAGCAGGAGACTGGCAGCACTAGGGTTAATAGTGGTCGGACGGGGGGACCCCACACTTTTTGTTTTGGAACATTTATCTATTTTTACACTTTTGACAGCTGCCGGACCCCCGGCTCTATAGACAGGGGCACTGTAACAGTGATGTGTTTACTAGTCACGCAGCTAGTAAACAGCGTGTTGTATCTAGCGATTTTTAAAGCTAACTTGAGAGAGTTTGCTTAATCGCAGCTTCATGCATTTGAGACTTGTATAGCTAGAGTGGCAAACAGTAGGGAATTCTCTATTGATTTTGGAAATGGCGATTTTGACAGAAACACATCTCTGGTGATTTTACATAAAATATCACTTAAATACATCTGCTAGATGAAACACCAGCGAAAAAATTGTGGGATATTCAAAATAGGAGCTGGATACATTTACCCCCCAGTCTCCCTTCTACTGTAGGCTCACGGGGGTTCACAGATCCATGGCTTCTCTTGATTAGGAGGACAGCTCAGGATATCCACACAGGTAGTAAATCACCAACCTAACAGTCCAATAGCACAATGTCCCAATCAGACCTGGTAGAAGCTTAGACTTCAGCACCAGTCCCCAAAGTTCAACAAACACTGATTCCTCAAGAAGATCCTTCTTCAAAAAATATGCAATTTCCAATGATGAGGGATTCAACCTGGGGTGGGTACCAGATATCTTGCATACCCCACATTGGACAAAAGTCACAAATGGGCTAACAAGGGTGTCATTCTTCATTACCTGTACCCTCCTCTAACCCCTGCTGGGTAGGCTCCAGGATGTCTGCTAGGGTACCTTAAAGAACAATAGGTACTTCATCATGACCTGGTAGAAGCTTAGAGGTTCACTCTCTACCTCTCTGCTACTGTGGCTCCCACTATAAATCTCTGTTGTGGCGGTTCACACTATACCTCTCTGCTGCAGTGGCTCACTCTATACATCTCTCCTGTGGTGACTCACTCTATACCTATCTGCTGCTGTAGCTCACTCTATACCTCTCTGCAGCGGCGGCTCACTCTATACCTCTCTGCTGCGGCGCCTCACACTATACCTCTCTGCTGCAGCGGCGCCTCACACTATACCTCTCTGCTGCAGCGGCGCCTCACACTATACCTCTCTGCTGCAGCGGCTTACACTATACATCTCTACTGTGGTGGCTTACTCTATACCTCTCTGCTGTTGTGGCTCACTCTATACCTCTCTGCTGCTGCGGCTCACACTATACCTCTCTGCTGCGGCGATTCACACTATACCTCTCTGCTGCCGCGGCGCCTTACACTATACCGCTCTGCTGGTGCGATTCACACTATACCTCTCTGCTGCCGTGGCGCCTCACACTATATCTCTCTGCTGGTGCAATTCACACTATACCTTTCTGCTGCCGTGGCTCACTCTATACCTCTCTGCTGCGGTGGCTCACTCTATAGCTCTCTGCTGCAGCGGCTCACTCTATACCTCTCTGCTGCGGTGGCTCACTCTATAGCTCTCTGCTGCAGCGGCTCACACTATACCTCTCTGCTGCCGCGATTCACTCTATACCTTTCTGCTGCCGCGGCTCACTCTGTACATCGCTGCTGCGACGGCTCACTCTATACCTCTCTGCTGCTGTGGCTCACTCTATAGCTCTCTGCTGCTGTGGCTCACACTATACCTCTCTGCTGCGGCGATTCACACTATACGTCTCTGCTGCCGTGGTGCCTCACACTATACCTCTCTGCAGCGGTGGCTCACTCTATAGCTCTTTGCTGCAGCGGCTCACACTATTCCTTCTGTTGCAGCTGTTGCCTCTGATTAATACTGATTGCTGCCTACTCTTGTTTGCCGGCCGCACTGACTTTCTGGCCTGACGTGACGCTTCTTGATTGCCGCTGGCTCTTGACCTTGTGCCTCGGCTCTAGTTACTCCATACACACTTACTACCTTTGGCTTGAAAAAGTCTCATGTTTGAGACGAAACGCGTCGCCTGGTTACTGATTCATCTGTTTTTAATCCTTATGATCTGACTACATACCGATCAGATAGTACAGATCTATTGGCGAGGAATTACTTCACACTCCTCCTTATTCCTGCCCGGGCAGGCTGTTTGCATGCACAGTTCTATGTCACATGTTGATAACTATCAAATCACGGGAGAACGGCGGTGAAACACCGCTAGGAGGTCTTACGTGCAGGATATTTCTATTATCAGCAGCTGTGAGCTGTAGGAGATTCTGTCCCGGAGAGCCGTATCAAACACCGCATAGAAGAGGACCGTGAGTACTGCTGGTCTAAACTTCTTATACCTTATGCTGGATTGTATAATAGGCTTGTATACCCGGATACCATCATTCTTACTAACTCCATACTTACTCCCGGAGATATTTGTGACTGTGGACATTTATTGCTAAGAGTCAGTGTGACGAGTTATGCCATCTATCTGAAAACGTTATCCATCAACAGTATTACTATTTTTATTTGGTTTTAGGAGTCATATCTCCTTGTTTTACATTGAATGTGAACATATGGTTGTAATAAATTGTTGACTATTTAATCCTGCCTTGGTCTTTGTACCTCCTCCATTGGCTATACCTATATATATTTCTAGCAGTGTTTTCTGTCCTCCAGTACTCCATACACACTACCATAAGGGTAGCCTCTCTCAGCCTCCTTTCTCCATGCTACCTGTATTCTTTTCTAAGCTTTTACTACTCTGAGTATAAGATCTGGGACATCCATGTACTTGTGAGAACATTTACCTCTACAGGAAAGGCGGCTGCTATTGGTAAAGACCTTTGCTGCCTTGTTCTAAAAACTTATACAGAATTCAGGGAAAGCCACAATGTTTTTCTTACTCTACTCACCTGCATTCATGGGGAGCGCACTCACGAAGAAGATGACTGTTTTCCTGTTCCGTAAAAGCCTGTATGACTGCGCTGATAACACGTTTCTTACGAGAAAACCACTGAGAACTCACAACAAGGAGGAGAAGGGAAGGAGATGTTTACACTAAAAATATGACTTGTTCATGTTTGTCTACTGCTCTGATGTTAACTTCTGTTCCCAGCCAAGGCAGGAGTCATAATCCACACTGAAAAATAAAAACTTTATACATAATAATATTATTTGTTACAACACCTGAATAAACAGGATAACTGTCAGCCTTTATTCATGCTTAATAATGTCAAAGTGAGATAATCCAACGCCCTGTAAATCGCTGTTTTTTATAAATGTCAGTGACCCACGAAACCAAATCGGTTTACAAAATCTCGCTTCAAAATGCAGAACAGAATTAGCCTTTAAAATTATAGTTGACACAATTTTATATAAAATTTTAAAGTAAATGACACAGTGCACACCTAAAAATGTGTTTTTAAAACCTTTTTTTTTTTGCTTGAATAATTAATAAAAAAAAATCATGAATTTATTTGCCGAAAATGCAACTACTGGTCCAACACTTTGAACCGTCCACACAAGTTGAACCTGGAGTTTCGACCATGCTGGTTTTGATCCACAGTTCATATACTTCCACTCTAGATCAATACACATTATTAGGGGAATAGGATACATTGTTATATAGAGCACGGTATTAAGCAATAACAAGATTAGAGGATGATATATTGCCAGTCTGTGAAATATTGCTATTTTTATTACATTCTATATTGTGTTTCAAATAACTGCAAATAAAAAAAAATATAGTAGCGTTACCTAAAACAATAAAAACACATTTTTCCGTAATACCGACGTTTGGAGAAAACGACATAAGGAAATTATATTTTAACACTCCTCCATTCGCGAAATTACACTTTCTATGTCTACCATTGTACTGAAGTCTTGGCAGCGGCCATTGTAGACAGCAACAAGAGTCTCTCTCCATGGATACCTATGTAATCTTACCCAGTACAATTCTCTGGGTAACAGGATTTTCCAGCCTCCTTATTCTGCTCTTTGAAAGTAAACCAAATATCTGAATTACAGCTAAAGAGTAATAACAAAAGTGATATATAAGCAACTGATTCATAATACAAAAATAAGCTTCCTGAGTTTCCATAGCAGAGGACTGTTAACTCTTCGACTGCTGCATATTACACCGTTGTGATATCGGAACCTCTGCTCTATGTAATAAACCAGGCTAATGCTCCCTGTGACCTTGAGCTTCCTGTGCCATGATGAGACTTGTAGTTCTACTAAATCTTGAATGTCAGAGACTTACTACTTCTACGCTAAAGCCTGTTCTATTTTTGCATAGAAATAGCACCTTGACAGCAAATGTACTGTTAAATGCCCCTTCATGCTTATATAATTAATTATAGTATAATTAATTATTTAGTGTTCTGGCTCTTCAGCTCTACGATTGATTGAGAAAGAAATATTAGGGACATCAATTATTCTTTCCATTATGATTCCAATTATATTAAAATGCCATTCAAATTGACAATACAAGTAAATATTTAAAAAAAGCCGCCAGATCCTAAAATTTAGTATTAAGTGGAGTTTACTATATTAACATTAAATCTGCTGTCTTACCTGAGGTGCGCTGTTTGCCCTGCTTCACCAGTCCCTGAGGCCTGTAATGGCAGCCATGATACTTTCCTGTCAGGGCAGTCTTAAGAGCATTATAGGCCCCCGGGCAAAGCAGTGACTGGGGCCCTACCTACACAACCACTCACAGGAATAAAAATGTAAATTATCGATAAAATGAAGCTTATATTTATTGGTACCTCCAACAATATCATTGTTTAAACATTAAAAAATCTGGAGAGTGACAAGAACACTGCTACCCCTCCTGTTTCTGTATGAGCAATGGCACTGAGACTGGAGAGTGACAAGAACACTGCTACCCCTGTTTCTGTGTGAGAAATGGCGCTGGATCTCCTGGGGAGGGAGGTACTTATGGAATCCAAAACCCGCGAGATCCGATGACACAACAATGATGTTTTGCCTCAATTCAGATCCGAGGACGCATGGAAGCACCAAGCCGGCTCGCGAGCCTACTCGGATCCCCTAAGTTCGGGTGGGTTCGGATTTCAGAAAATCGAGCCTGAGCATCTCTAATCAGCACGCACTTTTCATAGAACTCATAGGTCTAGGTCATTTATAGAATTATTTCCTCATTATCACATAAATAATTAACATCAACCAGCCCAGAAGCAATGACTACCTCTGTGGGATTTTGTTTCAAAGAATTGAGCCTATTTCTTTGCTAACTGACATTCCATATGTATTCCAAATTAAAGGCTGTGTCCAAACTGGCAGGCAGTTGTTATAATATATATGCAATAGTATATTAAATGTGTATATGTAATAGACCCATTTGTTCTGTTTTATAAATTCAGCCTCCTTTTTACCTTTAATTGCTTGTTAGATCCACGCTGTGGGCCTGATTCATGTTGATTTTTGCGTAGCGTCTCTTGCATAAAAAAGCTCTGCGCGTGATCAGAAACAGACATGACACCAATGAATGCAACTGCATACAATTCATGTCCGAATGCAAATGACACTTATGACTGTCTATGATTTGAGAGATGAAACGGGGGAGAGAAGAGGTGGATTAGCGTTAGCCATGTACAGTAAGGGTGTGCTGTGAGCGGTCTGACGCACAGCTGGCCAATTCAAGCCCTGGATTTCTCGTAAGTACACTTAGTTTCAGCCATATCATTTGCACCAGCGACAGGGCAGGTGTAAGTGCCGACTGATAGTGATGACTGGCACGGCATAGTTTTGCTTTAAACACTATATACATGCATGCCACTAGCTAGCACAGAACATGTGTATGGTAGACTACAAAAAAGGCATTTAATGTTCAGTATGCATTAAAAACATCTTTATTTATGTATTTAATGTTATAAAAAATAAAAAAAATTAAAAACCATATTTATATTAATGATTATACTGTTAAGAGTTGTTCATTTATATTATGACAACTATTTTTTTATGCGTTCTGATGTGACGTTATGTTGCTCATACGCTTGTGTGAATGTTGTAGTCTGTTCTTTCTGTCTACTTACTGTTTAGGCAGAGTGTCCTTACACCCAAATTCAAATGGAACGTTTATTGAGATTAGAGATGCTCAGGCTCGGTTCCCCGAGAACCAAACACACCCGAACTTAGCAGATCCGAGTACCGAACCAAACCGTCTTGGTACTTTCCTGTGCCCTCGGAAATGAAAACGAGGCAAAATGTCATTGTTACGTCGTTGGATCTCGTAAGTTTTGGATCCTATAAGTACCGCCCTCCACGGCGATCCAGCGCCATTTCACAGAGGGACACAGAAGCGGTAGCACGGTTCTTGGCTGTCTCCAGTGTAGTTGGCCAGCGTCATAGCTAGAAAAGAAAGAGGAGGGGTAGCAGTGTTTTTCAAAGTCTCCAGTGACATTCAGGAGAGCTCCATTGCTCCATTGCTAATAGTCATTTCTGAAATAGAAATAATAGGGCTGGCAGTCTTGGTCTAAATCTGCAATCACATTGTACTGTGTTATCAAAATGGATTCACAGCAGTACACAGAAGACCAGGAGCACCAAGCAGCTGCTGGCACCAGTCATGATTATAGTAATCCCTCTACAACATATGCTAAAGCTTATGTTAAACTGTATAGTGTTTTTAAGTCAGGGAAACAAAAATGTAAAAAAACACAGTTTACCTTGGTCAAGAAAAAAAGACCTCTAATCCAGGCAAAGTTATCTGCAGAAAAAAATAAAATTGCCAACATGCCATTCTACACACACAGTGGCAAGGAAAGAATGAGGCCTTCACCTTTCTCTATGAGTGCTAGTTCTGCAACTGTCACTGAGGAATCTTCTTGTAAGGTCAGTCATGACCAAGCAAGACCTTGGGCTAGATTTACTAAACTGCGGGTTTGAAAAAGTGGAGATGTTGCCTATAGCAACCAATCAGATTCTAGCTGTCATTTTGTAGAATGTACTAAATAAATGATAACCAGAATCTGATTGGTTGCTATAGGCAACATCTCCACTTTTTCAAACCCGCAGTTTAGCAAATATACCCCCTTGTCATTCTGACTACAAAAGTGGTGTCCAAATACTTTTACGTGTAAAAGTCGAGCTGGAAGAAAACAGTAAGGCATTAGAGGAAAATGTATGTTCAGATTCAGAAATGACACAAATCCCTGAGGAGAGTCTATCCACGTGTGCTATGTGTAAGCCTGACCTTCTGATAGTGTACCCATAAAGAAGGCGCCTTTCAGCATTTCTGCAGATGTGTGCATGAACAGCCCAAGTGTAGCCGGTGATACACAAATTGAGGATGCCAATTTGGAATTGCAACAGGATGAGGGGTGTATTTGTGCAAGTCCTGCCAGAGTGGAAGCAGTTCATACACATGATAAGAAGAAGGCCATTGTCATGCCTGGGCATAAGACCAAAAAATCCACCTCTTATTTGTGGATTAGGTCCCCTATCAGATTGTATCTAGCATGTACCTAAAACTAAACACATTCTGCTACCTGCTCTGTCTTTGGGACAATTAGAACATCACCATGGAATTGCATCAATATAAGCACACTTAACATGTAAAGAAAAAATATATTTTTGCAATAGAGAGTGTATCTAATAACAGACTAAAGCTAGTAAAGGACTTGGATTTAAAAAATAAACCAATGAACCTGATTAATCAAGACACACATTCTGAGCGCATCCTGTGAGTAGTATTAGCATTAGATGCACATATTTCGGCTTTGCAAACTCCTGAGTTCAGCAAGGCACGAATCTCAAGATATGTGCACTATTGAAATGGAAGGGGGGGGGGGGGGTAAGGTCTGCTGACTACTACTACACAAGACATAGCAGGGTACGCCCAATACCCGTGTAGATTGTACATTCACCAAAGAACACACACAAAAAAATATATTGAATTAATGTCACCTCTTAATAATATAGGCAGTAATGATAAAACAGTTAAAAAAAGTGTTTTTTTTATGAAATACATTTATTAGGATGTTGCTAATGACTGCTGAGCATAAAATAATTTTTTACCGTTGTATGTGATTGCAAACACATGTTATAGCATGCATAAGAGACTGTCATCACCAAAGGAGGGTTGGCAAATTTTAGCCCAGGGGGTAAGACTCGACTCAGTAGTCCATTAGGAACATTTCAAAGGTAAAAAATGCAGGTGGCCCAGAGACCCAGCCCAAGGTAGCCCAGTATGGGTACAGCCCGGCAGTCAGATGCCCCCCCCCGCCCAGCCTGCCACTGGTCATTCACTAGTACTCAGGATGTAGACTAGCCCTGTAACTGGAGCAATAGATGCAGCAGAAATACAAGTAACTTTGAGTTGGCCAGAGCTGGATTTGGACATGGCTGCTTGAGTTTGGCACACCCATACTGTAATTTGACTATGGTAAAATACCCCTTCTGCGCCCTGTTCACTCCTCAAAATCATAGGCTGAAGTAAGTGTCCTTTGCGTTCGAAGATGCAACGGACAGGGCAGTGTTCAGGGACGTTTCTCCTGGTTCTGGTTTAAAATCTGCTGATATGTGCCTTGATGAATCAGGGCCAATGTGTCTGTAACATTATTATTATTAATAATAATAATAATAATAATAATAATAATAATATTAATAATAATAATAGTAAATTCAAGAAAGATGGACAAATCCTTTAACTCAATGGTTCCCAAACTGTGCGCCGTGGCTCCCTTTGATGCCGCGGCAATCTCGCAGAGGTCCCACAGCCAGGGCCTGTGGTCAGCAAGGTGGGGGACTACTTGGTAATTATTTTGACTTAGAGGTGCCTTGAAAAATTTATGGAGACCCTACAGGTGCCTCGATCTGAGAAAGTTTGGGATCTACTGTGTTAACTTTTAAACTAGTTAGAGTGATTGTGTTAATAAATTGTGCTTTGTATCATTCTGAGCCGAAGGGCTTACGGTATTGTCTATAACATTGTTTTTTACCAGTTAACAAGTATTTACATTACTGTCATAAAGCTGAATGGAGCACAACATAATTAATAAGACTATTTTGTTTTAGATTTGCACATTGGGTTCAAGACCCTATCAGTTCCTTCGTTCTTGCAGACTTGTAAACACAGTCTGTGTTACCGGCAGTCAACTTATGGCTAAGACAGAAAAACTGTAACAATGTATATACCAGTGATTGAGGCGTTAGATTATCCTACTAATTAACTACATCCATGGAGACATGTACAGATTACTAACCATCGCGCTCAGTGAGCCCTCTGTGTGGTTACCATGGACGTCTGACACTGAATAATCTAGGATTGTTGCCCTATTATTAGAGAAGATTTTGATGATTACTCTACACATTATGTTTGAGCGTCTTGGTAAAATTCCCTTAGAGAAGTATATAGTAATTTGTAAGGTAAATGGCAAATGGAATTTCACTCATATGAATTTTTATAGCTGGGATCATGAATTAACCTGTTCACTTTAAAACACCCTACAGAATATAATAAGTATTTTAACTGATGGGTAAGTGAGGCAAAGGCTTCAAACATTAAACACAAAGGCTTCCACAATAAATAATGCAATAAAGCCTGTATAAGAAATGCAGGATAGACCTGGATGCCTATAATACAAAAAAGCCAGCATGGATGAGAAAGTATAGATTGGGAACTGATGTCAGCATGGATCTCCAAGGGGAAAATTAACTCAAGGTTAAGAGCAGTGTCAATGTATACAAGAAGATCAGTATTCGGTATTTCAGCCCTTAAGGGAGATGTCTATGCGCATTTTTACTGATATGTTTTTACAATTTGCAGATATTGTTATTCATTATTCTAATTTCTTATGGTTAAAAAAACAACATTTGAACCAAATCAGCTTCTCTCACAGCACCGACTAATTAAGCACTAAGGACCTGATGTATTTACACGTTTGTTTTATTAGGGTAAAATATGAATTTCCTTGCGTCACATGTGCACCAAAAATGCATTAACATATCCCAGTGCATCCCAAACCTTTTCAGTTCAAGGCACACTGAGTGTCTCCATAAATTTTTCAAGGCACCTCTAAGCCAAAATCCCCCGCCTTGCTTACCACTGGCCCTGGCCGGGGCACCCCTGTGAGATCACCGAGGCACCCCAGGGAGCCTAGGCGCACAGTTTGGGAACCACTGACATACCCTATAAGGACAAAAGTATTCGAGCACCAACAGGGACTGTAATGATATTGTATTCAAATACATATACTATAATATGGAGTTGGTCCCCTTTTGCAGTGATAACAGCTTCCACTCTTCCTGGAAGGCTTTCCACAAGATGCTGGAGTGTTTCTGTGGGAATTTGTGCCCATTCATTCTGTAGAGCATTTATGACATCAAGCACTGATGTTGGACAAGATTGCTGGCTCACAATCTCCGTTCCAGTTCACCCCAAAGGTGTTCGATGGGGTTGAGGTCAGGGCTCTGTGCGGGCCAGTCAAGCTGTTCCCCACTGAACTCATCAAACCATGTCTTTGTAGTACTTGCTTTGTGCACTGGGGCACAGTCATGTTGAAATAGAAAAGGGCCTAGCCCAAACTGTTGTTGCAAAGTTGTAAGCATAGCATTGTCCAAAATGACTTGGTATGCTGAACCATTGAGATTGCCCTTCACTGGATATAAGGAGCCTAGCCCAAACCCTGAAAATCAGCCCCATACCATTATCTCTTCTCCACCTAACTTCACAGTTGGCATAATGTAGTCAGACAGGTAATGTTATACTGGCATCCACCAAACCCAGACTTACCCATCTGACTGCCAAACAGAGAAGCATAATTCATCACTCCACAGAACACGTTTCCACTGCTCCAGCTTCCAGTGTCAATGTGTTTTACACCACTCCATCTGACACTTGGCATTGATCTTGGTGATGTGAGGCTTGCATGCAGCTGCTCGGCCATGGAAACCCATTCCATTAAGCTCCCACCACACAGTTTTTGTGCCTACATTAATGCCAACGGAAGTTCGTAACTCTTTAGCTATGGGATCAGCAGAGTGTTGGCGACTTTTACGCACCACGCACCTTAGCAGTCGTTGACCCTGCTCTGTGATTTTACGTGGTCTTCCGTTTTGTGGCTGAGTTGCTGTTGGTCCTAAATGATTCTACTTTCTAATAAAATCACTTACAGCTGACTGTGGAATATCTAGTAGGGATGCAACTTCACAAACCGTCTTATTGCAAAGGTGGCATCCTATCTCAGTACCACGCTTGAAGTCACTGAGCTCTTCAGTACGGCCCATTTTGTATCACAAATGTTTGCAAATGGAAACTGCAAGGCTAGGTGCTTGATTTTATACACCTCTGGCAACGGGTCTGATTGAAACACCTCAAATTAAATAATTAACAGGTGTGGCCAAATACTTTTGTCCATATAGTGCATGTCCCAATGCAGAGTTAGTATTAGACACAGACGCATCAGTCAGGAACCGTATCACTTGCAGGTGCTGGAGGGCTGGTGCAGATGCGTTCCACAATGATAATTTCAAGCCATGCCTTGACGCATTCTCTATACTACACTTGCTGCTCCAGATGTAAAACTGGCAAATATACTAGTGTCTTATAGCTGGACTCATCGGTCGACGCATCCAACTGAGCAAAGGCATAGGCAAGCCGAGGAGGGGGGCTACTTAGTGCCTGGAACCCCCCCCCCCCAAGCCTGAGACACTGTATAATTCGAGGTGGCTGGACCCAGCCCCAGCTTCACACGACTGTACTTGAAAAGGGAGAGCTGCATGCACCTTACAGTAGTCCACGCAGCATTGCCCATGTATATTATGGGAATAGGAAGAGTTGGGGAGTAGCCAAACACTGTCTAAAAGTATAGCTATGCCCCCATGCATGCTGGTCACACCCACTGGCGGCGTGGTGTGGAAACCCCCCTCTACAAATTCTGCGTTTGCCCCTGATAGGCATGTAAATATTTTTTTACATGTGTGTTATTTAGGCGCCACAACTGCGCCAGGACCTAACTATCTTGTAGAGAGCTGCAATGTTGTTGCACAAAAAACTCCAGCTCACAAGTAGATGACTTTGTGATTATGTCTCTTTTAAAGTAAGGATGCTAAACTGCTTCTCTGTCACATATCATATGGTGGCTAAGTAATAATGGACACTCACCATCAGATTTAGTGTTATTTCATAGGCACAAATGGAGACTGACAGATACGGTAGAGGAATCAATATGCATTTGTGATGCTTACCTGAATCTCAAGAAGCTTCTTCTTCTCTTTGTAACAATAACTTGTTATGATAATATAAGGATTTAAGGTATAATCCATCTAAAATTAAAATGAAGTATTTCTGAATTGATGGGCTTCCACCTGTCACCTCTGAAATCTCTAATTAGTAATTGAACAAACTAATATAACACTTCTGTGCATTCAATATAAATTAATCCACATTATTTAAATCAAGTGATTCTAGATGTCTGAAAAACAACAAAGAACTAGACAAATGATATTTTAATAAATGAAGAATGAAGAAATCAAAACATTTCCGTTCACAAAATAATATTAGTCATTGTTCTTTGTTCTAACAGTTTGCAAAATTAGTTTTTCAATTAAAAATGTATTTATTTTACTTGCGATAGTTGAATAGTGTTTATGTGTTATGTGTTAATTTGGTCACATGGTTGGAAGATAACTGATAGCGGTCTGTGTATGCTGTTAATGCCTACCCTGACTGACTAGTTTCAGTGAAGTAAGTCAGTTGATTGTCCATAGCATCTACTAGCCAATTCTCAACCAATGTGGCCATTGGTCTCTGAAAGATTCACTTTTATATTACCTGTACTATTTATTTAATTTAAGAATAATACAGGGAAGTGCAGTATACAGGTTGCCTAATCTAAAATTAAGTGAGGGA
Source organism: Mixophyes fleayi (assembly GCF_038048845.1). Lineage (NCBI taxonomy): Eukaryota > Metazoa > Chordata > Amphibia > Anura > Limnodynastidae > Mixophyes > Mixophyes fleayi. The sequence continues at coordinate 259,399,876 of NC_134406.1, read as the reverse complement.
GGATACTGTAATATGGATTATAGCGAAGTCTGACTGCAGTGAACTTCCTGGACATTAAAACATCATCATCATCATCACCATTTATTTATATAGCGCCACCAATTCCGCAGCGCTGTACAGAAAATATTTGTCATACACATTCACGTCCCTGCCCCATTGGAGCTTACAGTCTTAATTCCCTAACACACACAGGCTATGGGGAATTTTGTCAGCAGTATGTTTTTGGACTGTGGGAGGAAACCAGAGCACCTGGAGTAAACCCACGCAAACACAGGGAGAACATACAAACTCCACACAGATAAGGCCATGGTCTTATCTAGCCACTAACCACTGAGCCACCATGTGCAGAGTAGAATTTCTTAGTATGGACACTTTATCATGTCCTATGGTGTTACGTGTGTGTAGTATAACTAACAGCTGGCTAATTCTCCCAATAACTCTCATTAACAAAAGAGCAGTTTGTTTTTTTAGGCAAATAGAACTTTTGTAATTGAAATTAAAGTGCCCACTCATTCATTTTTAGATATATATTAAAAAGTAGGTATACTATTGTACATAGCCGAGCGTTCACACAAAACCACAGTGTCCTTCATCTAGTAAAAACTAGAAAATTTATACTCATCGGTACGACTCTGGAGCTCCTTGATTGCAAACAGATGGGTAGGAATTAGGAGGTAGACTAGAACTCAGTATGTCAGCACTTATCCTTTACACTGTATATCTGTGTGTGTCTAGCAAAATGAAAACATGAGGTATTATTTCATATTTTGATCAAAACTTTTAAGCCTGCATCCCAGCATCAAGGGCTCTCTTTTTTTTCTCTGGTTTTGTTTCAAAATATTGCCTTATTGCCATAGCAGCTGTCCATCAAGCCTATTTAAGGCACATTTGGGTGTGGCTCACAAGCCAGCCCTTGCTAGATGTAAACCCCTGTACCTGGGAGGTGAGTGCTTCTGATTTTAACTGCATTTTATTGGTGTTTAAAGCATATAGATCAGTGTAGGACCTGCATATAATGAGTTGTAAAGGATAAGCGCTGACAACTGTCTTTTTGTTTTCTATACATATATGGGCATTTATATTGCTACGCAGCTGGTACCATATACAATATGGGATATACCGAGCGCAGGCTTATTGCCAAGCGGCTCGTACCATATACAATATGGGATATACCGAACGCAGGCTTATTGCCAAGCGGCTGGTACCATATATAATATGGGATATACCAAGCGCGGGCTTGTTTTTCTCTGGTTTTCTTACAATTCTGCCTTAGTCTAGTTTTATTGCTAGTACTAATTGAAGCCTTTATCCATAAACATCATAACTAAATCTATAATATTAGAGAAAGTCCTTTGCCGAAATCTAATAATTTAATATTTTTAATAAGATTTAAACTTGAGCTCATTAAAATTATATTAATCCCATCAGCAAAACTATAGTCCTAGGACTACACCTAACCATAAACAACATAAACTTAACAAATGTTCTAATAATTTTCATTATAAAATATAAACATAAGTGGATACCACTTTGGTGGATTTGAATGGCAGGAACATTCTTTAGCTAAGAAAGTGTGTCATACTTTTAAGTACAGAGGTTTAGTTGTGGACTCCAGTATAGCAACTACAGAAATAGCCAGGGGTCCAGTGCCAGAGACGATACTTGCCCCAGGGCCAAGGGTCAAAATATATAAAAGCAGCCAGGAAGGTACAGGTTAGAGAATGCTGATTTACAGAGATACGCTTGGTTATTGTCAGTAAGTGAATTGCAGGAAGCAGTTTATATAGGCCTTGAGTTTAATAATTAAGCATCAAGTGCTTGCAGCTTATTGAAAAAAATTGATTGTTAATCCCCCTGTACAGTCTAATGCTGCTCTGGTTCAATGGTAACATAATCCTGCTGACAGTCGTTGAGTAAGCCTGCAGCTCACTGCATAGAGACTTCTCTTTTGTAACCCAGGGTTTACAGTTTGAATCCAGCCACACCAGATTCCACCTGAGTTGAGGCAGCTGAGCAGCTGTGTCCTGCAACTGAAGAGGCAAGATTTTAAACGATGACCCCTGCGTGCTAACTCTGAGGCTCACAGGACATATTAAACTAACACAACAGAGCGAGCCAAGGACTGTAAAAGCACAGGCCATGATAGAATTTACAAGTAGCACTCCTGTATCATTGATTGACACATATCTACACCAATTACCTTGGCTTCCTCTTGCACTCAATGCCTAAAAGTATGCTGGCCAATAGCAAGAGCACAGGCACTAGAGAGGGAGAGGAAGTCTTATTCCTGTCCTGAACTGACACTAGCACTTAAGACAATTATCCAGTGCCCATGCTGCTATCAGTGATTCAGAAGTGCAGTGATTGGTGAAACCAGGGAAGGTAAAGCCAAAGCAGGATGATTTAAGAGTGTAGAAAAGGTAATGCAAGGCATGAGGTTGATTTAGGAGCTTTCTTGTGAGGGTAGAAGCACTGCAAGTGCCAGCTGACCCAGGTTATTAAAGTCCCCTAACCTAAAAACGAAACAATTTTTGTAATGAATTAATTAGCTGTGTTCTTCTGTAATTCTACTAACGTATGTCCTTGCTGGAGCACAGGTGTAATTATTACTGACTGACACATTGTAACAGATCCACAGGTGGTCCTAATTATGTCACATGTGATCCGGAAAACCTGCACTGTTGGGGAGCCCTGAGGACTGGGTTTGGGAAACCCTGCTGTATGCTATGTGTTACTCTTCCGGTTTACCAGGCATCAGGTGCACGTTACTATATTCCCAAGGTCACAAATAGCTGAAAATGAGTTTCACACCAAGATCACTGTTTGAAAGGGACAAGTTTTATTAACTCTGGTGCCGTCTTTCTTCATGCTAACAAAAGATTTTAAAGCTGGAACTGCTTCCAGTGCACCTTAATATCGCTTTTAGCATTGTAACTTGGGATGATGTCACTCCGTTAATAAATCATAACTTAGATATTTCATGCCAAATTAAATATTTTAAACATTCTTTGCTCTCCGGTTAGTGCTTATTTAGGAAATAGGGATATTGAGGATGTTCTCTGTGGTCAGCCAATCAATTTTGAAAGCAATAAAATGTTTCAGCTGCTATTTTACAAATGTCGGAATGATTTACAGTGATTTCTTTTTTTTGTGGCCAAGACCTTAATGAGAACAGGAAATGGTACAACACAGATCCATCCTCCTACACATATATTTCAAGAGGCTCTGTCACGGTGACACTTTAGTTGTATCATTTTGCTTAAAAATAAAAGGTTAATGCTTTTTAGTGCACTGTTAAATGCAGTAGTTTATTGAAAGTTTTTAGTTATAAATGAGCTAAATACTGTTACGTTCTAGATGAGCATCTGTTTGTATTACTTAGAATATATGCAAAGTTAGACTAAATAAATCGGCCCTAGCCTTTGCCCATGAACATGTAAGCACCGATTTTGTGCTTAGTTTTATGACATAAATTTAAGAGTAAAACATAAACACAATCACTAACATCATTATAAAAAAATATTCGTAATACATGTTTGTATTAAAAACAGATTTTGACACACAAAGGGCCTCAAATTATTAAGGAGAGTAAGACAAAAAAAGGAGTAAATGTTCTCTGGGACAAACCATGTTACAAGGCAAGGGGTGCAAATTAGTTTATTATTTTGCACTTAAGGAAAATGCTGGCTGTTTTTTCATGTAGCACACAAATACTTGATTTTTACCTCCCACTCCAATGCAATATGGTTTTGCCCAGGTGCAAAGTTACTCTTTTTTTATGCTTTGCTCTCCTTAATGACTCAGACCCAAAATGTTCCCTGAGTTTCTATGCTAGTTTGGAATATTGGGCTTGTCAAACGTTTGCAATGTCTCCGCCAAGTAAAGGATACTGGGACAACTGCAGGAATAAACCCTATCCAGTTACTCATTATAAACACAGTACCATAGTAACATATGCACAAATGTAACAGTAAATAAGGTAAATTGTCTTATTAGTATTAATTCATCAATATAAGACACCTATAGGTTACATTTACAAAGCAACATTGTATCTCATAATGTATATACAAACCCTACCAAGAAATCATGACTCCTGGTAGTCCCAAGGGACCTATAGTACAAGGACACAGCAGACACAGTAAAAGGAATTACCGTATATACTCGTGTATAAGCCGAGTTTTTCAGCACATTTTTGTATGCTGAAAAAGGCCACTCGGCTTATACACGGGTGAACTTACCTGGTGTCCGGTCCCTCGGCTGTTAACTTCTGCATTGGAACGCATATTCGTTCCAATAACAGGAAGTTCGGCATTTGGAACGCAAACTTGCGTTCCAAATGCCGAACTTCCTGTTGTTGGAACGCACATGCGTTCCACTGCGGGGTAAGCCTAGCATCTCTCAATCTATTTCCTGATTGAGAAAGTCCACAAGGGGTGGACGAATCTCGTTGCTGTGTTCCAAGTCACCAGCATATTGCTGCATACTCCTGTGACCAACTTCCACACTCACCTGATGAACGGAGATCCAGTCCGCTAAGATCGCTGATGTGTTATATCATCCATGGACTTGCTAGGAACCCTTTCTGCGGTAGTGAGTTTCTACAGACTTTTTCTCAGGTGCGCACCTGTTTCATCTTCCGGACATCGGATTCCATTGCCGCCACGTTGTCAGCGCAAGTATGGAGGCACTTATGCGGGACCACAATCCCTATGAAGATTTGTAAGTGTGCCCTGCATTTCTTGCATTTTTAGTTTGATGTCTTTTTCCTCCAGTTTGACTGTCACACTGTTATTTTATTGATCCACCATATACTGCCCAGCTATACAGACCTATCATTGGGCATAATATATAGATCCTTTACATCGTTGGATCAAATTGAAGTCAGTCTCAATTTCACTCATGTCATCATTGTTATTAGGCAGTGCTATCTTTCCATCATCTCTCCATATATGGTTCATGTCGTGTCAATCACCTATGACAGACCCCATTTCATTCAAGTCCTTGATGCATTCAGTATTGTGGTTTATTGTTATGTTCTATATGTTTGAATAAATTTTATGTCATTTTCAAGAGATCATTCATGTGATTATCTCTGTTGGAATTGTTCAATTACAACACACTTGGGTGATTAACTCTCAGCGCTGTATCTGTAAATTAGCGCTGTTTTAAACCTAGGCTTATACTCGAGTCAATAAGTTTTCCCAGTTTTATGTGGTAAAATTAGGTGCCTCGGCTTATATTCGGGTCGACTTATACTCGAGTATATACGGTAGATGAAAATACCATTAATAATGTTACATTGTCGCAGTTTGTTCCTGATATAGCCGGTTGCCTCTCCTCTAATTTCACTCTTTCTTATTGCTCTTTTCTCTCTTTTATTGAGTTCTGAGTTTTGTCAAACTGTTGGAGGTTTATAAATACAGGCAACATGGGCAGTTGTGTATGGTACCCATGTTGCCCTTGGGTGGGGGACGGCATATCGATGCCGAGAAGGCCGACAAGACTTACCCCGACCTGAGGATTCCGAAGGAGCTGGTTCCTGACCATGACCGATAACGACTCCTCTTCACCCCGACTTCAGCCAATGACGATGAAGCAAGAAGGCGGCTGCAGTTGATGACATCATTGAGCATGCCAACGGGATTATCACTGTTGTTAATGGGGTAATGTAAGTATGCACCACCCATGTACAATGTATAATCCTTCGTAAACTACAAGGAAAATGGTCTGCTAGGGGTGAAGAGCACATTAATCTTGGTCACTTGTGTTTATTGTGGAGTGACTAATGGGAACATGTCAGTTATATTACATACGCACCTAAATCAGATCTGGTAGTGACTGGAAAAACTGTCTGGTAAAGCTTCTCCTTGGTGACAGGTAGACCGCCACGCTACTGATTGGACGTCTATGCTGTTGAACTTCACATAATGCGGTCTTTGCCAATATGTGGCACCCTAAAGAGGTTGAACTTAGAGATTTAGGGGTGTGACCTCAGAGCAATATGGGGCATGACTAACCAGATCAGGCATTTGCCCCAATATACCTTACTGTACTGTAGAGAGCTATGCACTAAACTAGCAAATGAAAGAGACATTTATATATTTCAGCTGACTCTAACGTTCGGCATTTTGATTTCTCTTCTACCCAGTCTTTTGCTAAATTCATAATTTGGTTTGGGAAACCTTCCTAAATCTGAAGAATACCAAACTGTGCTTTTTTATGTTTATTGATCTCTAGGACTATTTAAATGAATGCAATAGAGAATACAAGGCAAAAAAAAAACAATATCTTAATACAATATTCCTATGCACAGTAATTTTTGTAATCACATAAAATCATTCCAAAAATTCATACACAGTATCGTACATGTAAAAATGTACAGTTGGAGGGTAAGCAGACATAGATTTAAGTTGCTGCCCTAGGCCATCTCTTCATCATAGAGCTCCTTAGCTTCGATCGCCAACAAATCTCATCTGTGTGAAAGAAATCAACATATTAAATCTGATCATTGACTTTTTTTATGATGGCTGATAGAGAAAAAAATGACAATATGTTTAAACCTGGGACTATGGAGCCAGGGTCCAAAAACAATTAAAAAAATATCACACATCAAAGCCTACCATCGTTATCATCATCATCATCATCAACATTTATTTATATAGCGCCAGCAAATTCCATAGAGCTTTACAATTGGGAACAAACATTAATAAGACAATACTGGGTAATACATACATACAGAGAGGTAAGAGAGCCCTGCTCGCAAGCTTACAATCTATAGATGGAGACTTTAGGGAAGCTGGGGGCCACAAAATAGCTTAGCAGGGCTGCAATAGGCCCAGGGGCAGGCTGGGCTGGGTGGCAGGGGGGCATCTGCCCCCCGGGCCGGTCCCATAATTGGCTACCTTGGGCTGGGTCACTGGGCCACCTACATTTTTTTTTTACTTTAAAATAAGCTGCTGAGTGGAGTTTTGCCCCACAGGCTGAAGTTTGCCAGCCCTCCCCTGAATAGGCCCCTAGATAACTAGATGGACGGCCCTGTCTTATACTACTGTTATAAACATGAAGTGACAGACATCAAGAAATGATTATTCTTTGTGATGAAAAAAGTAAATTGATACTTTGTTTTAGCTTTCTTGTATTCGTCCATATGAGTAGATATCCCAATATGCCTTATATTTGTTCAAACAAGTTGGTTTAATATAGCAGAAAAGTCTAATGTCTAAAACTGGATGTGCTATCTGGCTTTTCCATCTCATTAGATAACTATTCTACAAAGGACTTCCAATGAAGTATTACATGCAGAATTTTGATACTTCACAATGGTAACATTGTATCCATATAAACTCATTAGAGTTCATTGTATTGTAAATTTTACCTTAAAAGTGGAGGTTTAATCAAGTTTTGTTTTCATGAAATGAAATAACTTACTGTCCAATGAAACATACTCAAACAAGCAAAACCCATCTGACAAAAAGAATTGGAAAGGAAAATTCCAGACTAGAAACATTGTAATAGAAATGTTAGATGCAGATAAGATCAGTGGGGAACAATAGGGTCAGGAAGACAATTTGGTGTGCGGTCATAGATCGCACCCAATAAGAATTAATAAGGAGAGAATGATCGGGAAAAGCTGGGTGATACATTAAAAAGGCTTAAGAAAAAAGCTTGAGAAATAGCAAACTTACAATTGATATAAAAAGAAACATGAAACTTCAAAGGGTAAAAATATGAAATATTTTTTCTTTGAGAAAATGCAGAAAAATAAAAAGTATGACTAAGGTAAGCGAACAGGGCTACAGAGATATGGATAAAATTAACAGCAATATCAGAAATATTTACTAAGCGGATTGTTTATGTCAAAAGAATTTTACAAACAAAATGCTAAGTGACAATATTTTCCCATAATCCTTTGGAACCAATTTGTAAAATGAGATATAATGTATAAGGCAATAATTGAAAATGTCACATTAGCACTATGTAGAAGCATGGACTCAGGACAAAAAGTATACTCGCTCTGTAGAGATAATTAATTCCATCAACTGCAATAAATAATTGTTTAGATAGCAAAATCATTTTAGACTAGATCAAGACAACTGATTTTCTTCTATCTGCAACCAGAAGCATGAAAATTATAATCTGCTTGTCGTAATACCCAGACTATATATCTATTTCATTATCTATCTATCTATCTATCTATCTATCTATCTATCTATCTATCTATCTATCTATCTATCTATCTAATACATATATATCTACCCACCTACTATCTATCTATCTATCTACCTAATTTATATCTATCTACCTATCTTATATCTATCTATCTATCTATCTATCTATCTATCTATCTATCTATCTATCTAATTCATATCTCTCTCTCTCTCTACCCATTTCATATCTATCTATCTATCTATCTATCTATATAATGCATATCTATCTACCCACCTACTATCTATCTATCTATCTATCTATCTATCTATCTATCTATCTATCTATCTATCTACCTAATTTATATCTATCTACCTATCTTATATCTATCTATCTATCTATCTATCTAATTCATATCTCTCTATCTCTCTACCCATTTCATATCTATCTATCTATCTATCTATCTATCTATCTATCTATCTATCTATCTATCTATCTAATACATATCTATCTACTCTCCTACTATCTATCTATCTATCTATCGATCTATCTATGTATATATATATATATATATATAATTTATATCTATCTACCTATCTCATATCTATCTATCTATCTATCCATCTCATATTGCCATGTTAAAAAACATTTAAATCTTCTACTAACTATTCAAAGACCACATAAAATGTTGTTTATGTCTATTACCTTACAGTTTACAATCCACAGCTTATTCTTGTTACAAATATACTGCCTGATACGTCAAAGAACGTAGAGCGCATGCATTTTACGGTTTTCTGATGGAAAATCTGACATAAATTGCACGCATGTACGCTTATATTCAAGTACAAGTGGATGTCAAGAAAGTTTCCATTTGAATATGGGTATGCTCTGGCTATACGGTACTGGCTGTATGCATTACAGAATACACACAATGCAAATATGCAATATAAAGTCCCATCAGAATGCATGGAAAAAAAATCAAATACATTAACACCTCTTAATACTAAAACCATTGATAAAAAAATAATGACAATTAATTAATGCCTACTGCACATAAAATGCATTTTTGAAGTTGTTCTTACTTGCAATCACATGTTCTGGCATGCAGACATGTCCATCATCACTATCAGCCTATTAGCCGGTACTTACACCTGCCTTATAGCTGGTGAAATTCCTTAAAAACACGTACCTGATAGATGCCCAGAGCTTTAACTCAGGTAGTTATCCCTATATCAAGGTGGACACCAGTCACAGCTCGGCTCGGTACTGAAAACGAGGCAAAAAAACGTTATTGTCGCATCATCGGATCTCGCGAGTTTTGGATTATATAAGTACCACCCTCCACGCAGATCCGGCGCCATTTCACAGAGGGACACAGAAGGGGTAGCAGTCTCCAGTGCAGTTGGGCAGCGTCATTGCTAAAACATAAAAAGGATAATGGCAGTGTTCTTTAAAGTCTCCAGGGACATTCTAAAGAGTTATAGCTCACACAGAAACAGAAGAGGTGGCAGTTTTCAGTGTTGAAAGACAAATTATAGGGCTGGCAGTGTTCTTCAAAGGCTCCAGTAACATTATACAGAGATATAGCTCACATAGAAACTGGAGAGGTGGCAGTGCTCAGTGCTGAAAGTCAAATAATAGGACTGGTAGTGTTCTTAAATGTCTCCAGTGACATTCTACTGTGCCATAGCTCATACAGAAACAGGAGGGGTGGCAGTGTCCTTGCCACTCTCCGGTCACATTGCTCTGTGCCATTGCTCATCCAGAAACAGGAGGGGTGGCAGTGTTCTTGGCACTCTCCAGTCATGATGGTATTAATCCCTCTATGTCTTGTGCTAAAGCCTATGTTGAAGTGCATATTGGTTTTAATTCAGGGAAACAAAAATGTAAAAAAAAAGCTTTTACCTTTTTAAAGAAAAAAAACCTCTCAGCCACAGACAGCATCTCCTGCACTTTCCTGTCAATTACATATCCTTAGAAGAGTCCAAAAGGATAAGCCATGTTGCAATAACATCACTTAGTTTTTTAAACAGGTTGTCATTGTTATGTCTCTTTGTGAAGCCGCTGATACACAGAGTAGCCGGCCAATGAATAATCTGGCGTGGTTGGGTACATGCTGCTGCTGTTCCTGCTGCTGAAGGCAATTCACAAACTCAGTGGGCTATCACAGTCATATAATCTTTAGTTTGCCCAGGTCCACTTGTCCACATATCTGTGGTTAAGTGTATAGTGGGTATTATGGCATTTTTTAGCCCAATAATTACATTTTATCGAACTTTCTGGTAGATCTGAGGAATCGCTTTTCTAGTAAAATGGTGTTGTGATGGAATTTGGTAACGTGGACACAGGATCTCAATTAGCTGTTTAAAACCAGCTTCATTAATTGTGGCTATTGGACACAGATCTAATACTAGCATAGTCGCCATGGCGTCTGTTATCCGGTTTGCTACTGGGTGACAGCTTTCATACTTGCTTCATCTTGCAAAGGATTGTTTAACAGTCAATTGATGTAAACTTCTAGTAGTCTTCTTCTTGGTCTGCTTCTGGGTTGAAGATCCACCCCCAGCAGCAGCAGCAGCGGGACTAACGCTCAATAATTCTTCAGAGGAATCCTGGATAGGGGGGAAGTCTTCAACCCTTAGCAACTTCGATGCAGGACTAACTCCGATCACTAGTGAGGATATTGATGAGGAAGGTGTTGTCAGTGTGGCTTTACAAATGCTACAAATGGCTAGACAACTTGTAAGGATTGGCTAAAAATAATTCCACACATAAGAGGTGGATTGTTTTGTTTTATGGCCAGGCATGACAATGAACTTCTTCTTATCACTGGCAAGAAATGCTTCCACTGGTCCAGGACTTACACAAACAACATCATCCTCATCAAAAACCTCATTAGTGCTGTCGTCAGCTACACAAATATCATCCCTCATTCTGTTGCAAATACAAAGTGTGTACCACTGGCTACACTAAGAGGCATACTGCTGACAACCTGTTTGAAAAATGAAGGGATGTCATTGCAACATGGCTTATCCCGCTTGGACTCTCCTGAGGATATGTCGTTTGTGATAACGCCACCAATATTGTGAGAGCATTACAGCAGGGACAATTCCATCACATTCCCTGTTTTGCTCACACAATCATCTTGGTGGTACCGAGCTTTTTAAAAAATGGCAGTGACATGCAGGAGATGCTGACTTTGTATCAAAATAATTTGGGTCATTTTCGGCATTTTGCAACAGCATGTAGGAGATTGTAGCTGCTGCAAGAGGATTTAAATTTGAGTGGGAATGTATTTTAGACCAGCACAATTGTGCAAAGTGCTGAAACCACTCTAAGTAGTCACTTGTGAAGTGAGTTCAGACACTGCTTGAGTCAAGTGATTCCCCTAATTAGACTTTTTGAGAAATTGAAGGAGGAGGTGAAAATAAGCAATTCCGCTAACTATGTAGGACTTGTAGATCAAGTACTTTATTCGCTTCGCCAGGTTTCGAGAGTTATCAACATCTTGAAATCAGATAATTACATTTTGGCAACTGTGCATGATCCTAGGTTTAAGAGCTATGTCTTCTCTTTCTTTCCAACTGACCCATATCTCAACAGATGCAATGAGCTCCTGGTCAGCAAGCTGACAGCTCAAGTGGTACATGACACAACAACATCTCCTCCCTCAGTTTCTTTGCCAACTGCTGGTAGGAAAAAAACTTAGCTTTCCCAGACACCCAGTGGTGATGCAGATGAATCAGTACAACATTCTGACATTTGGTCTAGTGTAAAAGGTTTGGCCAAAAATGACAGGTCTGTTGTTAATTTAACTACAAATTCCATGAGGAAGCACTTTACTGGCATTTAGATCAAAGTACAGAGACTTCTGTAATTCCAGGGGGGGATGAATTAGTATTGTTTGAGGATGATGTACACACTGATTAGGGTGAGAATGATTACAGTATAGATTGAAGGTGCTGGGATCTAGCTTAGAGAAGGAAACTAGCTGATGCTGGAATGCCTATTAATATTTGGGTAAAATGGCATGTTGGCAATTTTATGTTTTTCAACAGCAAAGTTTCACATTTATTAAAGATGTGTTTTTTTATTTAAAAAAGTAAAAGCTTTTTTTGACATTTTTGTTTTTAACATTTATGTTACAGAGACTTCCGTAATAGTGGATTCCTGCAGGGATGAATTAATATTGTGTTAGGATGATGTACACACTGATGAGGGTGAGGATGAGGATGAGGCTGAAGATGATAACAACAGCATCTTGCAACTGTAGAGTTAATTGACAGCACTGTTACCTTCGCTGCCTTAAGTCCATTGTTAGCTTGTTTTGTGGGGATCCAAACAAACCAATCACTTCAGCTACAAAAGTGTCACTCCTTGTCGCTGAAGTGAATGGTTTGCTAAAGTGTGCATGTCCTTTTTAAGATCAATTATTATAATTCCAAGGACAATTCCATCTTGCACCACTTTTCCTTTCAGCTACTGCTGTGTGCCACTGTTACCTTCATGTGCTATAAGTGCTGAAGTATGTTTTCAATCATCCTTTCAATTGCTTCTCTCTCGTACGTGTGACCACATACTTTGTTTTTCACTGGGGTCACCATCTCAAACTGTGTTATAGGAGTGCTCTGGGTGACAGCGATCTCCTCATCTTCGTCTTCCAAAGTTTCGTCTGCAGGGGCCGGTGACACACACATTTGTTTTCTCAGGTCTCTTAGCTGTTCTTTAAACTGGACATATTTATCATCCTGCCTCATGGCCTCCTCTGTATTATTCTTCTGAAGCGCAGTGTATCTCTCGTGTACCAACTCTCTTAAATGCAGTAGCTTATCTGGTGGGTCACGTTCTAACTTAAGTTCGGTATCCTCAACTGCATCTATACATTGGTTTAAATCTCTGTACAATGCAGCGTATTCCAACATGACGGTTTCCATGCTGCCCACATGTTCTGTGTCACAGTCTGTCTGAAGCAGATCTAATGCCACTCCAGTTGTAATATCCATTCCTGTGTCTACATAGGTTTGGCAGTTGTTCAGGGATGAGAGGAAGGTATCCACAGAGGAGAAGGAGATTAAAGATGCAGCACGAGCATACATGGTTTAATAATGTAGAGTTCATTGACAGAACTGTTGGGCTTAAGGCAACTAAGCTATTGGTAGCCTTTTTGTGGGGGCCCAAACAAACCAAGCACTTTATCCACAAAAGTGGCACTCCTTGTTGCTGGAGTGCTTGCTTTCTTAAACTGTACATGTCCTTTTCAATATCAATTCCATCTTGCACCACTTTTCTTTTCTGCCACTGCTGTGTGGAAATGTTTCCTAGATGTGCTATGAACTGCTGTGTGTTTGTGTCATTGCTCTGTCGCTTACCATGCAGCCAGCTCGCTGCAATCTTTATCCGAAGGTGGATGAAAATAATATTGTGACCTGTGAGGTGGTCAAAATTGACTGGAAATGACTGGAAATTAGTTTTATTGAGGTTAATAATAATGTAGGAACAACAAAAACATACAGATCCAAAACCAAAACAAAAACACGCAAGGGCGGTTTTGCCAAAACCAAAACACAACCTTAATCCAGATCCAAAAGCAAACCCAAAACTCGGGGGTCAATGAACATCTCTGCCAAAAACATGTTTAGTCTCTCTCTGTCTGTGTGAGTATGTTAGGAAATATAGACTGTAAGCTCTGATGTCAATGATTTCTCTGTACAGCGCTGCAGAATTAGTGGCGTTATATAAATAGTTGATGAATAGGTCGTGGTTCAAAATTTAAAATACAATCCGGGTGACATCTGGCTGACAGATGAGTGATGTGTCTGGTCTAGCCCATGCTGACACAATGAGTTTTGGACATTATACTCCTCTCTACCTAACATTTTCTGATTTAATGTGAAAGCACCAAAAGCTATCATCAGTCATAGACTAATATTAACAATCTTGTGGCCTCTCTTACATTTCCCCCTTACCAACTAACATTCATCAACACTGACATTGTGCCATCCATGAACCAAATAAATATCCCAATTTCAGTGCAAAATTTGGATTTAATGTAGTCCTAAACTATTTGTAAAGTTTTTGGCAACCACATTGAACATTGTGATTTCATCCCTAATCCATCCGAACAAGGCTGGATTCATTGCTGGTCATCAAGCCTTGGACAACACCACGGGGGTGATAAATCTAGTCAACCATGCAAAAATACCAAAGCAACATTAAGCAAAAAAACATTTGACAGAGGGGACTGAAACTAGCCCTCTATTATACTCCATTCACTATAATCTCTGCCAACGGCTCCTCAATATCCTTATTCAAGATCACTTACAATATTCGACAGGGCAGTCTGTATCCCCACTTATTGTCATCCTTGTCATAGGGCCAATCCCAAAATATCTGGCCTCCTTATTGTCCCAAAGAACATAAGATAGCCCTTTATATTTGTGACATAACACTCACTTCCACACACCCTATGACTATCCTGCTCAGAGAAATCAAGAATTTTTACACTCTGTCTGGATGCAAAATTAGTGCTAACAAGATGGAAATCCAATAAACAATTGTTAGAGATTAATCTCTACTATAAGTGGCAAAACACAAAGGGTCTGATTAATTTTAGTCTCCTGGACAAAAGTTAAATTACTGCCTGTTTTTTCATGTAGCACACAAATATCAACTTTAAATGTCAGTGTACAAATAAGCTATCAAGTATTTGTGTGCTACATGAAAAAACAGGCAGTATTTAACTTATGTGCAAAACAGAATACTAATTTGCACCCCTTGCATTGTAACAACAGATCCTTAATTTAATCAGATTTCCCTTTTACAGGCATCTGCAAGCCACTTGTCATCATCATTTATTTATATAGCGCCACTAATTCCGCAGCACTGTACAGAGAACTCATTCACATCAGTCCCTGGCCCAATGGAGCTTACAGTCTAAATTCCCTAATATATGCACACACTCGCACACAGACAGACAGAGACTAGGGTCAATTTTTGATAGCAGCCAATTAACCTACCAGTATGTTTTTAGAGTGTGGGAGGAAACCGGAGCACCTGGAGGAAACCCATGCAAACATGGGGAGAACATACAAACTCCACACAGATAAGGTCATGGTCGGGAATCGAACTCATGACCCCAGTACTATGAGGCAGAAGTGCTAACCACTAGGCCACTGTGCTGCCCTTGTGATAGAATCCCACGGTTAATGGCCTTGCCTCACCTGTATTTGTCTTTACTGACTACATGACTCATTTACAAGGTGAAAGCAAAGGGAAAGACAAAAGCCAAAGCTCTTGGATTGGTCTTAAGAGGCATGTAAAATGTTCCTTTCCGATGTACTGAGGTTAATATACAAATAACAGTGTTGGAAACATAACGCATTATTTTATTGCAATCTGAAAAAAAAAGAAAAAACTCATGTTGTTCAGAGAAACTCAAAATCCCCATTTGACATTTAAGTTTATTCTTATCCGAAAAGCTTTTGTACATCTTGCATAGCGACACAGCTCCTTTTTAATAAAACACTTGTATTATGTGTCAATCAAACAGTTTAGAAACAATCAGATAAAAGGCTCCGCACGGCATTGCCATGACAACGCAACCTACCATTTTTAATACATAATATTTGGCATCATTGTTTTTAGAGTCTGCAAAAACGTCCAATTAGCTGGTAGAAATATTTTATTTTCCGTATATATTTAATCTATTGATTCACACAGCTATTCTTCTCTATTAATGTATGCATTGCCAATGATTTATGATGGCAGAGGGCCAATAATAGGGAGAAAATATGAACTATATCATGCAATTCAGCTTATTTTTACATTCGTTTACAGTTTTTAAAAGCAATAAATCATTTCTTTGCCATATTCATAAGGGGTTACTTACTGATAAATTTCAAAAGAATAAACTTCAGGGGCGCTGATAGGTTCTCAAAAGTCCGGGGTTAACAGCAAGTTTCACCATGTTGTTTGTCACTCGACATATGCGCGGACAGATAGTCCCACCGCTTGTCACACAAGAGTCTAAAGAGGCTAAATAAATTTCATAACCTATGTTGTGAAACTAAGAACTTATATTCAGAATTCCCTAACAAATCAGGGCGTAGTATATCACGTAAATAATAGAAAGGTCCACTTATTTTTTGAAAGGCAACATTCACATTAGGATATCCTCCAGACTTAGCCTGTTAGGAGGATAATGACACCTACCATAAAGAACTAAGGAAGTTGTACTGTACAGTATTGCCCATACATATGGAGTAAAAATAAATATTGAGAATTACAGAGTTGGTGACGTAGATACAAAGAGGCTGATTCAGAGTGGAACACAAGTGTAACTTGCGATTGAAAATGTCGCACAAAAGTGTATGCAAATTTACATCGCATTGTGAGTCCAGGGCTGAATGACACTCAATACTGGAATATTTTGGAGTCACTTGGACTATGTGGATTTGAACCACTGATACATTTTTCTTCCATATTGGGTTTGATATTGATTTGCTCGAGATTGAATTATTGGACTTTTAAGACTACTATGTTTCCTCCCCTTTTCGGTACTAGGTTATACTGTTTGGAATTGTGATATTCTATACAAGCATAGACTGTATTATCATTTATCTGTTGATATTGATTTTGCTTACTGTCTTTCGTTTATTGCCTTTTGTTTTTTCAGTGCACTGATTCCTTATGTTTTTGTCATATTTTAATATATTTTTGTTTTATACCTCGGTTTATACCATTCTTTACATATCGTACATTTCTCATCATACTTTCAGAGGAAGTTTTCAGTAAGGTCTGTGTTTTATTCACACCCACTCTACCCTGTACCCTAGGGAAGTCCACAAAAGTTAGAGACCATATTTCACATGCCATTTTAGCTCTCATTTCGCCTGGGATACCTACGGTTATTTAGGTCTGAATGTGTAGCATATGCATCCACCCTCAGACACTGATGTCTAACTTAATAACATGAACAAAAACTTACAAAAAAGAAAAATTCTTATCGTTGCAACAACACATTTGCCAAATCCTAATCTATAGAGCGACTACTAAAGTCTCAGTAAATGTCTGCAATTCATTTGCAAACCTCTAACTATCCGCTACTTAGACCTACACCTGATCACTCGCAAATAATAATGCCTTTTCTGCTGAATATGCAACTATGTCCCAGTCTGAATCTGTACTCAGTTGCCCTTACTGTAAATTGCCTATGCTAGTGTCAAAACCGTGTCGGTGTGAATACCTGCAGTTGCGTACATTCATTTACTGAACATGCACAGTGCCTAAAAAATGCAAACATGCGCTAAGCAAATGGGGGTACTTCTCCGTTCTGCACAAGATCTGCGTCTCTCTTCCACTCTCATCACATCATCCCATTCTCGGTTACAGGACTTTTTCCGGGCTGCACCCACTTTGTGGAATTCCTTCCCTCGCACAGTAAGACTTTCCTCTAGTCTACAGACCTTGAAAAGTTCTCTGAAAACCCACCTCTTCAGACAAGCTTATAGTATTCCTCAACCACCATCTTAATCTCCCTAGGCTACCCTATAACCACCCTCTACACAGCTAACACAAGACAACAACCCTCTGACCAACATTGCTACACACACAGCCCACTCAGTACTTTTACCTTTGCATTCTAGCTGGCCCATTGTGCAATATGATTTAGCACGTGCCCTTGTGTTTCAAACTCCCATTGTCCTATAGATTGTAAGCTTGCGAGCAGGGTTCTCTTACCTCTCTGTATGTATGTATTACCCATTTGTTCCCAATTGTAAAGCGCTACGGAATTTGCTGGCGCTGTATAAATAAATGTTGATGATGATGATGTGGTTGCAAGGTAAAAACAAACAGTGAGAAAAAAATACATCCATTTTACAGAAGAAGAGTTTTGGTGCCAGAGCCGGATTAAGGGGGCACGAGTCCGGTACTCTCGTTTCTCAGGCAGTTCCCTGGACCCAGTGATATAATTGCATTGCCTGACAGGATGGCGAGATTGGGACTTTGCAGAGGGAGGGGAGGCCGTGGCAGCAGAAGCAATGTCTGTCCCCCTCCCATCCTGAAGGACAGAGTGGTTAGTACTTCTGCCTCACAGCACTGGGGTCACAAGTTCAATTCCCATGGCCTTATCTGTGTAGAGTTTGTATGTTCTCCCCGTGTTTGCGTGGGTTTCCTCTGGGTGCTCTGGTTTCCTCCCACACTCCAAAAACATACTGGTAGGTTAATTGGCTGCTATCAAAATTGACCCTAGTCTGTGTGTCTGTCTGTGTGTGTATGGTAGGGAATTTAGACTGTAAGCTCCAATGGGGCAGGAACTGATGTGAGTGAGTTCTCTGTACAGTGTTGCGGAATTAGTAGCGCTATATAAATAGATGATGAGGAGGAGGAGGAAGCTAAGAGCTAAGCGGGTAATGATAGATAGGTGATACTCAGGCTAATGTCCAGCATAGAGAACAAAAGAAGATTTACTGTACTCATTATTTTGGGGGGTGGGGATGGCCACATCTTTTTTTCTTTTATCATATTGTTGATCATATCCTTTACTGTAAATGACAACAAAACAAAACGCACAACAGTTTATTGTAAAACACTCTAAATATTAAAGCAATTGTACCAGTTTGGCCCCTACGTATAGTAAATAAGTTTCCACCTAAATATCCATTCTAGATACCCCACTGGAGAGAGCTGGCTTGCTAATGCTCAGTCAGTGACAGATTGGTGTGAAGTGCAGCTTTCTGGAGATTTGTGACGGGGGTTCTCTCTCACCCACCATCTCTGTCCGTCTACTCAGCTGAGGTTCTATGTTGTATATAGTATGCAAAACTCCTGCAGTGTTTATGCTGCACATTATATATCTATTAGACAGTGTTAAGAATGTGAGAGATAACAAAATCGATCTCGTAACCCCTGCTTTCCTAAACTTTTGGAGATTGAAAATGATTGAGTTGCTGAACATTGGTCAGCTGCCCCAGTTTTTTGTTAAATTGGGGTGAAGCCAGGATCTAGGTCATTGTTGGCTAACCTGTGACAGTCCAGGTGTTTTGAAACTACAAGTCCCAGCATGCTTTGCCAATATATAGCAGCTTATGGCTGGTTAGCCAACACTGATCTAGGTGATCATAAATCGGCACCTTGGTCCTATCGTCACGTTATGTATCCCATACTGCCAGGCTTGGGAAGTGTTCTATTATACCAGTGGTCAGGGAACAGGGGTAAATTACAACAAATGGGGTAAACATGAAATTCCTGGGGGTAATGCTGTCGATTCACATGCTGTCAGTTGGATTGTAGACCCCTTTAAATGTGAAATTGTGGTTGTACCAGAAGAGTCTTAAGGGTTGGCAGAGGCACTTCTTGAGCTTTGATGCAACAATGAAGCACGTATTGCATTGGAAAACAAAGCAGATCTGTCATATTTTTGGATGTCAACAGCTGCAAAGGCATTCAAAATTGCACATGAGGAGGCAGTCAAAAAGTTGCTGCCTTTTGACAAAACCTACTTTTGCGAACAAGGAATGTCCCGTCTAACAAACATAAAAACAAAGCAGAGAAATCGATTGGACGCTGAAGACTGTACCTAAATTGCTCTGACATCAAAATGCCCCAATATTGATGTTCTCGTGTCAAAAATGAAGCAACATCATTTCTCCAAAACCTGAATTTTTGAAGTTGAAGCTTTCAAAGAAATTTTGAATAGATTCAATAAAATTTTGAATTTCAATAATTAATAATATATCATTTCCTTCCTTTCAAATCAAGGGGGTAACGTCGGCGTATCTAAATATATTTGGGGGTAAAAGGTAAAAAAGTTCCCTGACCCCTGTATTATACGGTGGCAACTCTAGACTTGATATTAAGCAACAGAAACTGTATTTTAGAGCAAGGTGCACGTGGGGATACAAGCTGACACATTCTGCTCTTGAATTATTGTCTGCTGCACAAGGGGAAGGTTCATGTTGGGAAAGGATTTATTTTTATTTTCGTCTATAAATGCTCAGTAAAGCATATTGCCATAATGATCCTAAAAGTAATTTGTATTTAATAATATGAGTGTTTACTGCACTAAGATAAAATCAAATGAAAAGAAATTACCCAGGGACCGCAATGGGACGCATTTGTCAAAATTATCTTTGGTTGAATAATTATATGTCATGCCAGGCAATAAACTTTTAAATAAAGTATTATTGAGGCATTGGGGTTACCTAATTTTACTCAGCAACAACTGTCAAACAAAACACGACCAGGGCAAGTTACTAAGAGCAGCGCTGGAGTATTTGATCATAAAAGCTGTCCGTGCCTAGAATGGTTTAATTGTGCATTTTTATGTATGTTTAGAGTGTGTAATGGTGCAGGTCACATGATTGTGTGCCAATGTACTTTCCTTGCCCATAAACAGCGACACCGAAATGAAACTGTCTGCGTAACGTTATGTTTTATTTTTCTTTCAACTGGCAATCACTGTGAAATATGTTAGATATAGCACTGGCATTATACCAGGGGTACTCAAAGCACTTTCATATGAAAGATATTTGTAATTTTTCAATAACATTTGCAAGATATTTAACAACTTTATAATTTCGGATGTACATATAAGGTAAATATGTTATTACAGGTGGAATATAGTCTTCTCTAAGACTTAAAGCTCCTGAATATAATACTATTGAAGGACAGTATATGTCTATGGGGGCTGTTCTATTCTGCAGTTTAATAAGTGATGAAAGTCATTTACACCATACTTGCCAATTCTCCCTGAATGTCCGGGAGACTCCCGCATTTCTGAGAGATCTCCCGGCTCCCGGGAAAGCAGGGCAACCGCCTGGTTCTCGCCCCCGCAATAGATAAGGGCTTAATGATGCAAATATTGCGTCATCTTATCCCCACCCCCTGCTGTAATTCGCCAAAATTGTGACAATGATTTAGGGGGTGGGGCCAAATGATAGGATTCGTCAAGCCCCGCCCCTGTACACCCACCTCCTGCGTTATCTCTCTGAAGACAACGAGGAAAAGTTGACAAGTTTGCTTTACACATACAGTAATGTACACCAGCTCAGGCACACACAGACACATACAGCTCAGGCTGTCGTATATTGCCGTATGTGTAACTTTTCAGGTCTGATCTATGGGGAGAGCATAGCAGTAGAGGGATCTTCGGATCCCTCTCTGCATCTTACTGCTCTCCCCTTCGGTCACTATCGATAAACGTGGTCACTTTGCGACAGTGACCATAGAAGTGACAGGAGAGGGGTTTTTCGTTACTGCTGTTCCTGTTGAAGTTTTTTAATAAATGCACACAAACTTTCAATCTCTATCATTGTGATAAGGATTGAAAGGGATCATGTTAAAAACGTGGTCATTAATATATAGGGGCCTAGGTGACAGGTAGTACAACTCATTTTTTACACTCTTATAAATAGTTTTGTTGACTGGGTGCAGTTGGGCCCAGTCAAAGTTGCAGCACAAAATCTATGTTGTCAAGCTTTTCTAACACTATAAAAATATTTTTGCATCATTAAATCAAACTTGTTGCAACAAAATCAGCCGTGTAAAATAAACGTGATATTACACATACTCAAATAATTTTGCAACACAAAACTAATTTGACAAGTAGGCCTTGAGGCCCAGTTGGATGCCTATGCGTAAAAAAACGCTCAAAACAAACATACGTTAATATAGCGTGTTCATGCGCACACACATTAAGATGATTCCAGTTCTGCGCCAGTATAAAATGCGCCAGGTCTGTGTTAGGCAATCAGGTGTACATCAGAAACGTTCATACCCAACCAGGTCAAAAGCACAAGAAAAGTTTTTAAACATCTGTTTTGATAGCGAAAAATGCATTTGCACTTAGGTTTAACTTGAATTAAAAAACATCTAAAATACAGCAGGTATAATCTTCCTTCTCATGTGTGAGAATGATAATAAAAAATTCATTTCAAAATACACCCACAAAAATCACATTACACAGGTAATGAAGAGAAAGCTATCATCTTCCTTCAGAGATGAATCCGCAATCAGCCAATCAGCAGTGGCTAGTAGTGATGCCAACTGTAGACCAATCCTCAGCCAATTACACAACCACGCCCTTACTGTACTCGGCCTACGTGAAACCTCCCCTGATCAGCATCTCCAGTTGTATAGAGACACAAGTGTCAGGTGCGTACAGCGAATCAGCATACACACAAAAGGATACAACATTTGTGGACATGCACTGTACAGAAAAGTGTATCTTATGCTAAAAAATATAGGCCCAACTCAACATCAGCCCCATAATGCATTATCTTTTGTCTACAAAATAAGATATATCTGCAAGCTCATGTCAAGTTTCCAAAAAAGATATTTGCCAGATGAAGAACAGAGACATAAAAAAATAATCAATATAATTTCTGCCGCATATCATTGAAATAGTTTTTGTCCATGAAATGATTGAGACATTTTACATAACTGATTTATTTGACAGAAGAGCTAGAAAATGCATAAAATAGATTTGGAAATTAATCCAAGAAGCCAATCAAAAAGTTTTTATTGGCGATCATTTAGAAAGTGTAAGGTTTGCTGATATTCCCATAGTTTTCCATTGGTACCTGCAATATTTCACCTACTCCTCCAGTCTATGGGAAATTCAATAGAAATTCCGCACCTCCCTGCTGTGTTGTTTATTTCCTGCATGAACATACATGAAAGTGGATTAAAGAAACACTGGACTGTAGAGTGATAATATCTGAGAATTCTATAACCCCAAAGATGCTCAGAATTGTTTCAGAGTTCTAAAATGTGTAATAGTTTCTAGAACTTTCAAAAGAGTAAAGCATTTGAGCTAAATAAGTAAGGTGACAGATTAATCCATGTTCAAATCAGTTTGAATATGTTAGAGTGCTAATAGTGGGCAGCATTGGTGGCACAGTGGTTAGCATTGTCACCTCACAGCACTGGGGTCATGGGTTCAATTCCAACCTAGAGCCCTATCTGTGTGAAGTTTGTCTTTTCTTCCCATGTTTGCGTGGTTCTCCTCCAGGTGCTCCGCTTTCCTCCCACACTTCCCAGGCATACTGGTAGGTTAACTAACTTCTGACAAAATGGACCCTATTATGTGTGTGGTTGGGAATATAGACTGTAAGTCCTATTGGAACAGGGACTGATGTCAATGACTACATACTTTACTCACTGTTGTCATGAGTTCGATTCCCGACCATGGCCTTATCTGTGGGGAGTTTGTATGTTCTCCCTGTGTTTGTGTGGGTTTCCTCCAGGTGCTCCGGTTTCCTCCCACACTCCAAAAACATACTGGTAGGTTAATTGGCTGCTATCAAAAAATTTACCCTAGTCTCTGTCTTTGTCTGTCTCCCTCTCTGTCTGTCTGTGTTTGAGTGTGTCTCTATATTAGGGAATTTATACTGTAAGTCCCAATGGGGCAGGGACTGATGTGAATGAGTTCTCTGTACAGTGCTGCGGAATTATTGGCGCTATATATATATATATATATATATATATATATATATATAAATGATGATGATGATAATGATGAATGCTGTTTGGAGGGCATCATAGCCTTTTTTTTACTCAATGATAAAAGTTGTTGATCGTGCAGAACGTCCCCTCACAATGTAAGAGAATTTTAAGAGATAAACTGAGTGGCAGGTGGATGAATTTCGATGAGATATTTGCACTTTTGCTCAGGACACCTCTGGAGATGTTTTTCACCTCTCTCCACACCTAGGTGCACTTCTAGGTTATGGAAGTATAGCCTGAGAGTGGAGGGTAAGTGCACCCGTTCAAGTGCTCTGGGTGGACAATTCTGGAGCACCGCTGCAAAACCAGGGCAATGTGGTATATACAATGTGCTTGGCAATGGGGTATGTGGAATGGCACTGAACTACTGGTTCTACATTCAACTCCTAGAGAAAATTTTTGACTAGGGCCCTTTTTGTCTAAAGACAACCCTGGTATAAAAGGTAAAGGATGGGAAAAATGCCCTCTGTAATATACAGTACATTGTTGATAACAGGGCTGTCAATGTAACTAAAAAAATAATTGAAAATGTGAAATGTACTTGTCAGCACATGGCATCATGTAGTGAGTAACTCCTTAATTACTTTCTGACTAATCACAACTGTTCAGACAGGCAAAGGTGAGACAGTTTTCCATCTTCTATAAAATATCACAATATTGTTTCAGGTTTAGTTCCTTTGTAATTTTCTATCTTAAAATACTGTGTATTTGTGTGTTTGTGCAGGGTGGGAGGATTTTTTTCAATACTAGAGAATGTTTATTCACTACTGTCATATTCCAGCACTCACCTAAGCTCATGTGACATGTGTGTGTGTGACAAAGGGTTAATCAAAAACAACCACCTGGTCGGTACAAAAATTATTAAAACTCTCCTTGTCTATCCCACACACTGTCAGGTTTTTTTTGAAGAGTTGACACTCTTACTCAGGAAAACTTTGGTTCTACCTTCATCCAAACTAACCTCTCACAACTTACTTTAATCAAAGTTATCATAAACCAAATGATCTCCTCCTTGTTTCAGCTTTGTAGCGTTCTAGTACCAAACTAAGCCTGACACGTGAAATTGTA
This sequence comes from Mixophyes fleayi, assembly GCF_038048845.1. Classification (NCBI taxonomy): domain Eukaryota; kingdom Metazoa; phylum Chordata; class Amphibia; order Anura; family Limnodynastidae; genus Mixophyes; species Mixophyes fleayi. Next base: position 259,375,156 of record NC_134406.1, on the reverse strand, counting down.
AGAACACAGAGACCTGAACTTATTAAGTGTAATTAATATGGAAAATAAATTCACAATACTTAAGATAAAACAATTCTCAAGAATGACATCCAAAGATATAGAACAATAGTTTCTTGTAAAATAAAAAGGAAAAAACAACAGAAAAATAGTACATCCATGAATGATCAGTTTTCTGCCTGCAGGGAGCACATGAATTCAATGGAAAAATGCTCAATATGAAGAATAGAAATAGATTCTGGGCGCATGGAGTGAATATATAATTTATATTGGGATTTATTCTTTATACAATGCAAACATAAACATGTTCCGGCCGGAACAAATACAGATAAATAAAATATTGAAATGAGCACAATGGCTTTCAATAATATAGCATAAAAGTCCCACGTGGATGGATATGCAAAAATGAATCAATGGTACTGCTGGTAGGCATGGATGTGTATCACCCGTGTATAAGTCCAGATGGGTACGTGTCCATAAATGCCCAGATGCCGTGTAAGTACAGATAACTCAATAAACTTACATTCCGGTGAAGACGGGGTCTGGTCGGGGATGATGTTTTCCTCCTGTGGTTCTGGTGCTCCTTTTTCCTCCCCAGATAGCAGGTGGATGTTGTCTGAGGTCCCGTAACCAGAGTCTATTCAGGAGGTGGCGCATGGGCGCTCTATACGTATGTCCACCGGCTGGTTCCATCTTGCTGCTTCCGTCAGTGTAGCAGGGATATAGGTTGTTATAGCATTCTACAGATGGTTCAAAGCAACAATACTCGATCGTGCGAGTCTTGGTAGGTATGTGGTGAAAATAGAAAAAGTAAGAAACTAACGCGTTTCGCCCATGGTAGATACCGATAGGCTTCCTGAGGGATTGTTGTACCCATACGGGTCATCCTTGCCAGTATATAAAGGGTCCGGCCCATATTGCCAGATGCTGGTAATTAGATAATTGATCAGATGTTTAACTGATGTGCAGTAATTAGTACCAGAAAGATGTGAGTACAAATTAGAATATCAAACAAAGTTTCTTAGGTATATCGTTTTTTATAAAGTTTCTTACCATAAAAATCTATATACCTAAGAAACTTTATTTGATATTCTAATTTGTACTCACATCTTTCTGGTACTAATTACTGCACATAAGTTAAACATCTGCTATCTGGGGAGGAAAAAGGAGCACCCGAACCACAGGAGGAAAACATCATCCCCGACCGGACCCCGTCTTCACTGGAATGTAAGTTTATTGAATTATCTGTACTTACATGGCATTTAGACATTTATGGACACGTACCCATCTGGACTTATACACGGTTGATACACCTCCCTGCCTACCAGTAGTACCATTGATTCATTTTTGCACATCCATCCAAGTGCAACATTTTATATGGACCTCATTTATGCCTAGCTGGATTGATATCACCAAATTGGAACCACGAGTTGTCTCCTCATTTCTTATTACATTACAAGCATTGAATCCTTTATTATTCCAATTGAATTCACGTGACTTCTTTTGCTGCATATCACTTTTGATAGGGCCTTGGTCTCCTGATCTCACTTTATGATAAACCCTTAGACGAATCGGGAATTTTATGCTAAATTATTGAAAGCCATTGTGCTCTTTTCAATTTTTTTTAATTTATCTGTATTTGTTGCGGCCGGAACATGTTTATGTTTGCATTGTATAAATCCCAATATAAATTATATATTCACTCCATGCGCCAGGAAAGTATTTTGTATTCTTTGTACTACCCTTCTGGGAGGGTGGGGATTCCCCTCCACACACTTCTAGGTTCTCATTTGGGGCTGCAGATACATCTCAAAGGAAGCGTGTCCTTACTTATTCTTTTTTCTTGACTTCTCAATATGAAATTGACTCCCAAAGTGAACAAAAACTGTTAGATTTGCTGGACATTTTAAACATGCTGTGGGTGTCTACAGCCCCTTCCACTGTGATGTCAGAACTAGAAAGTCAGACTAAGTGCAAAATAATTTTTTATCACTTTTTATCACTTTTCAAACACCTTTCAAGTCAGGGTTTCTTTACACTGGCCTAACTTCTTGCCAGAATGTCTTATACAGATGATATTACCTCCACATGACAGTTTATAAGTTTCCTTTCATTTGCATACCAGACATGACTCCTGTAAGAATGATATGGGAAAAAATGACATTTAACAGTGTCCTTATTTCCTTTCATTCAAACTTATTCCAGCTGTTTAGTATCCTGTCACCCATTTGATATGCCTTGCGATATCACATATAGATATGACCTTAAATAAAGATTCCAAGAGGTTTTAGCTTTTACAATCTGTTCCATAAATTGGTATTAGGCAATTATCTGTAGCTATACCTCTGAATATCTCTATCCATAAGTACCTCATGGATAGAACAGAAGACTTTAGAGACAATCAATGTGAGAACAACATAATTTAGTCTCTCCCTCTCAGATTTTAACCCATGATTGGAAATAGAGTTCCTGTAAGCCACACTAAGCTAATACTATGAATTAAATCACAAACACCTATTTGCAGTTTTACATGACTTGTAAGCAACTTGCATGTGACAATAGCCTTTTACCAGACTTTTTGACTATATAACATTTACATTTTTCAATATCTTAAAGTCATATCAACTACTGATGAAGAAAGAAAAAGAAGAAGCAATTCCTCTCACTATTACATATATCACCCAACAGTGGAGCGATCTCCGGGGACTGGTTATGATGGAGGTTCATCCAGAGACCCTCTAATTCAGTTGGACTCCAGCATGCTAGCTATGCCACCCCCACATGCCAGTTATGCACTCTGCATGCTGGTCATGCCAACTCCCCCAGCTTTAGTAATGGAGGGGTTTATAGGCTTAGCATGGTCTCACACCAAGTGCCATGATGCCATTACTTCTTTCTACCTCACTGAGTAGGATTTAGCAGAGATATGGTTTGATGTATGGGCCATTTTTTTCCCATAGGAAGCTGCAAAAAAAAACGGTTTGATATTCTTTCTGTGTGCCAGCTGACCAGAAATGCCATAAGAATTGTTGAAAAGAGGATGTAGATCATAAACTATGCAGATTTATTAAATAAAGTCGCTTAATACACTTTTGTGTATAGTTCTGTATTTATTTTCTTATTATAAATTAACATACAAGTTTTTTTTTTTATGTTTCTCTTCTGATTATTTCTTGATTACTGATCTTGATTACCCCTATATGCTTTTATAATTCTTATTTCCCATCATGGGCTTGCATAGTGGAAAACAAATAAACAAACTGCATCATAGCTTTGCAATTGCTGCAAAATCTGCCTACGTTCTGAGGTAGTTTAGCACTGATGAGACAGTCTTTCATCGTTTCCTGCACGAGGCTTCTCCACTTTTTGTGTGTGTGTGTGTGTGTGTTGGCAGTCTCTAAGAAAAGTGACTCCGTGGACTGGTATGTCAAGACTTAAAGACGTTCATTGTTTGTGCTGTAATTCCTGAATCCCACTTGAAATTCAAACTCACGTTCTAGAAGTGTATCAGGGGTTATGTTTTTTGCAGAACAAATGATTTAATGCGATTTAATAGGTTTTCCATATTTTTAATTAAGCTTTCATTTGTTTTGCTTCAAGATATTCCAAGGCATTGGTGTTTTTTATTTTTTTATTTTTCACTTGCCCGTTACAAACAAACAAATTTTAACATGTTAAATTATATGCTATTTGTAGATGATTTTTTAAAGTCTTTAACATAAGTAGATTTAACTCAGTCACATATATGACCAACTTGGCCACACATATGTTTATCGAAACTGGAAAGATCCAGCCATACAGATTTTATGGGGCATAATTAATTATTATTATTATTATTATTATTATTATTATTATTATCCTTTATTTGTTAGGCGCCACAAGGTATCCGCAGCACCGTACATAGTACAAACAGTAGACCATACAGGGTGAAACAGTACAGAACAGTAAACACAAAGTACCAATGCTTCAGAAACTCCGGGCAGACAAATGGAGTAAATACGGAGCAGAAGAATGGGTATGGAGACAGGAGGGGAGAGGGGCCCTGCTCATTCAAACTTACATCCTAAGGGAGGGCGGACGAAACAGGCACGAAAGGGAGGCAGTGATGCAAGGGGAGAGAGAAAGGGACCAGGTGAGAGTAGGGAGAACAGGCGGAGGAGATAAGGGGGTTAGGTGGAAGGTTGGTAGGCTTTGAGGAACAGGTGAGTTTTGAGTGCTCGTTTGAAGGAGCACAGATTGGGAGCGAGATGGATGGAGCGAGGGAGGTCATTCCAGTGCAATTAGGTTGGATGCCGACGGCTCACGGTCAGGTTGCAATCATTGTCCGATCTCATTTTTCTCCAGCAGTAATAACCATGTGATAGATCAAGATAAGTTGCTGATGGAGCTTTGTGGTTGTTTTGGTCAAATAAACAGCCTAATTGACCAGCAGTATTATTATGTATAGGGACGCGATCCTTTCATGGCTTTATATATGTTCACAATATTTTTAATGGTAATTAATAGCAGTCAATTAGATATTGACTTTTGTCAGCACGGGCAGTATGACGGCAAAGTGGTTACCATTGGTGCCTTCCAGAGTTGGAGTCATTGGTTTAATTCTGACCAGGGCACTATATGTGTGGAATACATATGTTCTTCCTGTGTTTGCATGGGCTTCCTCCCACACTCCAAAGACACAAAATGAACCCAAGTGTCTGTGTGGAAGGGTATATAGACTGTAAGATCCAGCGGGGCAGGGAATGTTGTGAATAACTAAATATTCTCTGTAAATTGCTACCTTTTGGTGCTAGAGGACTTCAGTTTTTAATGAAGGGGTGGGTGTCCTAAATTTGGGACACCCAAATGGGTGGGTGGAATTGATTGACATTGCACAAGTCTGCTTCATCTGTTTTAATAAAATCTATTGTGGCTTCCTGGAGTCCTTGCTTTGGATAGTGTTGTATAACGTGTAGTAATTGAAAAGTCTTTAATCTGATGTGGTGTTCTGAAGAAGGCTATTTCCATCCAAGCTGTCTGTTCTCCAATAGTATTGGCTTAAAAGAGATTAATGAAGACTATTAAAGACTCATTTAAATACTGTAATGTTGTTTTTTTTAACTTTCAGAAGCTAACAGTCATTACACAAATATTCAGCTTGTTTCTAAGTGTTTATGACATTTCATTCCAGTCTTCCTAAAATATAAATGATAAAGCGATAAATTTAGAAGTATATATTTTTTTTTAACCGAGTGGTCTGATATGGTCTGTTTGCCAATAATATTCCATGTATCTTAATCACAGCCAAATCAAAATCACTACATTTGCAATAGTGGTTCACAGACTCAGTCACTGAGAAAATTCTGTCTTAGTTCATTAAAAATGTATTTTTCTATTTCTTTGTTCTGAAGTTTTTCTTCTGCGTGATAAACCTCATCAATCAAATAAATCAAAGCTTTACATTTATTTGGTATATAAAGTAGAATTACCTATGAGAGAGCTGGGGTATGTAAAACGGGAGCAATAAATCTTATGTATGTATTATGCCTTGTGTGACAAAATATTATTTTTAAATATATGGCATAGATCTATAGGCAGAATATGAAAACTGTTGTCCAGGATGTTCTGAAAATCCGAGATTGAATGAGACACATAATTGCTTCTTCTTGTCCTACACATAGATGTAATCATTAACTATCGCTTCCCACAGTCTTTTTGAGCAGCACTGCACAACAATCTAATGAGGAGGTAAGGGGTGAATCAAGTGTAGGGAAAAATGGCTTTTTTTCCTATGTACGTTACTATATTTAAGGCTTAGCCCTCCAAATTACGGAAAAACTCCTTATCCAGAAAGCCTGAACATTTCAGATAGTGCATCCCACATTTGTGTATGTCAAGTTTCTGTATGATATTATTATTATTATTATTATTAGTAGTAGTAGTTATTTATTTATTTATAAGGCGCCACAGGTTCCGTAGTGCCGGATACAGAAGCAAGTAACAAATAGATGGGGTAAGACACGTAAGTAGCACAGAAGAGTGTGAGTAATGCTATGGGGACTCACACAGAGTGCAGCAAAAGACATGATAGGACGTATGAGGGAGTCAGACAGTAAACAGACATGGGACAATAAGTAGACAGGATCCTGCCCGAGCGAGCTTACATTCTAGAGGGAGTGGTAGTGAGAGACAGTAGGACCAACTGGGAGATGGAGATGGCAGACAAGGAAGAGGAGGTGATGGATAGAATGGTTAGGAGGTGGTAGGATAGTCAAGATTGGAAAGGTGAGTTTTGAGTGAGCGTTTGAAGGAGTGAAGGTTAGGGGAGAGTCGAGTGAGGTGGGGTAGGAAGTTTCAAAGAATGGGGGCAGCGCGGGAGAAGTCTTGGACTTATACATTTAGTTTTAGATACAGTGACTAGATTATTAATCTACCTACCTAAACTAGTAATTGTTTTATTATAGAAAAGCAAATTATCACTGGAGGCCACAACCGGGCTGGTTGGTTGGATGGTTTAATGGATGGTGGATGGTTTAATTCCTCAAAGTTTATGTTCTTCACTGTAGTGACTTATTTTGGGAAGAGGGACATAGTCATGGAGAAGCTATACACTTTTAGCCAGGTTTCTGCATCATTTCTCCTACATTGTATATATTAAATTCCAACTACTAAAAGGATATTATGCTCCAAGGACTGTTGCATTTGTTCCACTAACATGTATCCCTAAATACAATGGCCATAATCCTCCAAGCAGACAACAGTGTCAGAAATGTCTTGGCAGTAGGTGGATCCTTGTTTGGTATTGCATAGATTCTTGTTTCATCTAAAAAATCCAACTTATCGACTCAGGTTTCATGGACATTAAAAATACCTGGGATAAATCTTTCAGGATCTACTAGATGAAGTCTCATAGTCTAATTAGAAAACATACTACTGCTAGTTCAGTGAAATAAGTATTCTCTTAACATAACTCGAACATAACTCAAACTGGGTTCGAACTGATGATCATTAAAACTGTTGGTTCAGAAATGTTGTACTCTAGCTAACACGGATACTTTCATAAGTCTATCAGACATGACAAAGTGTTTCATTATTAGCCTTTTTGCTACAGTCATTTCTACAGTTCTTCTAGAATACGATCCAAATTCAATTGATTCTCTGCTCCCCTTAAACTGTTTTGTTCAGTATTTCACTTGGAATTATGTGTGATGAGTATACAGAGCCAAAATCCTTTCCTCTATAGCAGAGGTGGGCAAACCAGTCCTCAAGGGCCATCAAAAGTTCATGTTTTTAGGATTTCTTTAATCATGCACAGCTGAGTTAATCTATTTGGCTGGGTCAGTAATTATCCCAGCAGTTTCAACAGACAGAAATCCTAAAAACATGAACTGTTGGTAGCCCTTGAGGACTGGTTTGCCCACCTCCGCTCTATATTTTTGGAGTTCTTTCACTTTTTTGAGTAAAAATTAGTAATTTTTTAAAATTCAATTTGTGACCAATTTGCAGAAATCATGATTTTTGTAAAACCCTCAATTAAGGATGAACGTGAGCCAGGAAGGATATTTGTCACTATTGTTTTGTTTCTGTTTAAATTGAATTTCTTGTTTTTAACTTTATTTTCTTAGAGAGTAACATTTTATTATGTTTATTATATTAATACTAATTTCAGGTATTTATAAGACAGACAAGATTTGGGCACAGTTAGTATAAAGTATATAAAAATAGTGTCAACCACTATTTATTTGAGTGAAAAATGGACACTAATAAGAAATACCATTTTCTGTTACAATTAGAATAAAAGTATAATAAAAAGGAACTTGAAGATACAGCAGTATTCATTAATAAAAAACAGAGGTGTTTATAAGGCAATTTAGCTTAACAAATAGAATAAAGTATATTAAAAGTGTTTGAACCATACCCACTGTTCTATTTAAATAAAAACGTGCTTGTAAGGGTAGACAGTTTAAAGTTGCATAACAATAAAGTATGTTAGAAGAACTTGAACCAGACTTACAGTGGGTTTTATTTTAAATAAAATGGGGTATATTCATAACAGGATATTTTTGGGGTGAAATGACATAAACTATATTCTGATCATTTGAACCCCACCTACTGTGATATTTATTTGAATTTTTTTGGAGAAAGTTTAGAAAAAGTTTGGAAAATATAAAAGACAAATCACCAGCATTGTTTTGTTTTTAACGGTCTTCAACACATATCTGTAAATCATTATTGTCACTGCCTTATTCACCATGAATGTATAAATAGTCAATTAATGCATTGTAGCACGATGGCTCAGTGGTTAGCACTTCTGCCTTACAACACTGGAGTCATGAGTTCAATTCCCAACCATGGACTTATCTGTGAGGAGTTTGTATGTTCTCCCCGTGTTTGCGTGGGTTTCCTCCGGGTGCTCCGGTTTCCTCCCACACTCCAAAAAAACATAATGGTAGGTTAATTGGCTGCTAACAAATTGACCCTAGTCTGTGTGTGTGTATGTTAGGGAATTTAGACTGGTGCAGGGACTGATGTGAGTGAGTTCTCTGTACAGCGCTGAAGAATCAGAGGTGCTATATAAATAAATAGTGATGATGAAGATGATGATCAGGTTACAGGCCTTGCATTGACCCATCCCCAAAGATCACAAGATTGATTCTACTCTTGTCATTTGCTCTATCTCCTCCAAATCCATCCAGAACATGATGTTTAATTAATTACAATTAAAGCAAATTAACACACAAACACACATTATCTGCTTATCTGTGGTAGAGATGATGACGTGGCTCCCAGGCAGTGGAAGCAAAATGTATTCTCTTTAAATGAGGCGTCAATCATGTCTTAGCTGTTACAGACTAACCTTCAAAATAAAATGACAGCCTAACACTGATCCAGAGCGATAATGGTTCCTTCTGACTCACTGATCATCATCATCAACTATTTATATAGCGCCACTAAGTCCCCAGCACTGTACAGAGAACTCATTCACATCAGTCCCTGCCCCATTGGAGCTTACAGTCTAAATTCCCTAAAATACACACACAGACTGACTGATAGAGACTAAGGTGAATTTGATAGCAGCTAATTAACCTACCAGTATGTTTTTGGAGTGTGGGAGAAAACTGGAACACCCGGAGGAAATCCATGCAAACACGGGGATAACATACAAACTACACACAGATAAAGCCATGGTCGGGAATCGAACTCAGGACCCCAGTGCTGTGAGGCAGAAGTGCTAACCACTGAGCCACCATGTTGCCCACTGATGAATAATGCAGGACAGGACAAGCACATGGAGACCTGAACTCACAAGACCAAAACACTACTGTAGTATTTTGGTCTGAGCCTCCAGATAGATAGATAGATAGATAGATAGATAGATAGATCATCTGCTTCTTATGTCTATCCAACATTAAATTAAATTAATACAAAACTTGTATTAGTTCATTTAAAGGGTTTCTCATTTTCTCATATTCTGTTAAAACATGTTCAGCAAATACTAATACATCAGTTAAATATAACATGAAGATTAATGTCTTTATTCATGATACTACTCAGGAGTTACATTGTGTGCTGTGAGACCAGCATAAATCACGCTGCTTTACAATTAATTTGAATATACCAAATGTCGATTTCTGGATGTCTTAGAATTTATTGACTTGAAACAGAACATTCTCCAGTGATTCATGGGTTGGAAAAGGATGTTAAAAAGCAAAACCAAACCGTATGGATAAAAAGCCTGAGATTATAATTTGTACAATGGATGCCCATCGCTAATTTTTCCTAATTACAAGATGACTTCCTCCCCAAATCCTTTAATTGTCCTTGCAAGTGATCACTGATAACTACAGATACAAGAGCACATTGTGACTATGGCTTTGTATATTGATTTATCAAAGAAAAATACATAACCACAGTTAATAGCAGGATATTCCAAATATATGTCGGTGAATGTAAAGAAGATAAATGCTTCCATATATGTATTTAAAGATAGGTAAATGAAGAGTGGCTGGGGAGACAGGCTCTGTTTGTGAGTATAATAATAAAAGAAAAAAGTTACCTTCTAGTGCAGTAAATTTTAATAAATTAAATGAATTTCTTAAAAACCAAGTGTTCAATATCAATAGTACTAATACCATTGTGCAATAAGAACGTCAGGGCTAATCTGTTTGACATTGAGGAATCCTCCACACATCCTCCTTAGCACAGAACCTCCACTCCAATAACCACCAGTCATAGAATGAATAAAACAAATATAGTGCAGTGTGTTCTAAATAGAATTTGAAGGAATTAAAACAAGTAAAGCACATACATTTAATAAATGTAATAACAGCGTATTTTATAACATTTCACTGCATCCACTGCAAATCCCTCTACTGGGAGCAGAGGTGCATTCCTGTTAGGTCCAATATGCAATATAAGCAGTTAACCAACAATCTCTTAAACAAAGAGGAGTGCATTAATTCAAATGCAAATAAATCACCATTATAAGCCCTTCTGCCCACAGATACTAAGGGGCAGATTCAATTCATCCACGGAGGCACATGGCGATGATGTTATGACAGGAATTCCCAAAAAATTTTCTTGCACCCCATAGAAGTGCAGCCATGAGGTGTGCACCCTGTACTGTTACTGGATATGATTATGTCATACAGAGCAGCACACTCATTGACCAATGGTGCTGGCCATTCACCAGAGAAGTGGAAGTTTTATGAATGGCTGGAACTACCGACCAATAGAGATGCAGGATGTTGTCACATAGCCTGTACTGTGTCTCAATAGACAGTGAAGTAATTTCATTGGAGTGACACCAACAGATCAGGGGTCTAATTTTTACACCAATAGATGTTAGGGAGGAGATGGAGACTCTACTGCCTCCCTTCTAAAACCAAAGTCTAGGTCCGGCCCTAGTTAAAGGTGCATTCATTAAAGTATCTCAAAGCTCAAAGATGAAGATGAGATTTCTGTACCCAGAACCTTTCAGCCTGATTAGTAACTATAATGACTGTGTAGCACACCTTAACATAAAATGAGAATAAGCATTTGAGAGACTACGGGGTTGCAATTTTTGGACTGGTGCAATTGAATCATGGAAACATTCACGATCAATCGCCTTTATCTGCATATGCTAAACTTTTACCAACTCACTGCTTGCAGACGTTATTGCCACTATGTTATTTTTATGTGGTTATCTGAATTCCCCTATTACATATATTGCATTGTTATGTGACCATGAAGTTATACAGAGATATTAAAATTTGCCAGGTGGGTTGATAAATAAACTGAGAAAGGATAAGAGAGGTTTGTTCCCCCTTCTTACTTGAAGGCTGTGTTTGTGGCCAAGCTGCTTCAATGGGAGCTAGAACAACGGTTCAATCCAAGGAGGACATGCAAATGGGTAAGGGAATGAGTTTTGGAGAAGAGCAAACTCAAGGCTATCTCTGTATAACCCAAGTAGAAGAGATGGAGGCTATGTTTAAGGCTCTGGGATCCAATCCTAAGGATCACGAAAGGGCATGTGTCATGGAAGCAGTTCTGCAGGTAACATTGCGACTAGGTACTTAGCAAAAAGGGAGACAGCGCCCATAAAAAGTTTAACAGCCCATTGCAGCTAGCATCCACCCAATGGCTGGAGGGGAAATGGACTGCCTCCATGGATGAGATGCTGGGCATATTCATATTGGAGCAACTGCTATCAAAATTGGCTCCAGAAGTAAGGGAATGGGTGATGGATAGAAAATGCGTCACTCCTGAGCAAGGCATTGAATATATGGCTAACTGGCCACAATGGAGACCGGCGGAACCAAGAGAACTTTCTCCATTGCAACCAGAACAAGAGCCATTCTTCAGCGTGGTGAGCACCCCTAGGGGTACCCAAAACTTCTGTCATCTGTTGCTTTGGTATCTTCTCTCCTCGCTGGACAGCCTCTACCCCTACATCTTTCTAAACCTCTGTCCTCAAATCTGTAATATTGTTTATGTTGGGATCAACTATAGGAGAACAGCAAATGGCCAAATCACCTACCTCTTGGGGAACATGGTCTTTTAATTGTTTAATTTGGTAGTTCCTGGTGAGATTCCCTGCTGCATCTAAAGCCACAACATAATCCACCTTGCCCTGTGTCTGCAGCATGCTGAGTGGGCTAGCCCAGGTAGCTTGCAATTATTTTTTTCTAGTAGGTAGCAACTCCATAACATTTTGCACTATGGCTAATTCATAGGGTCTTGTTCGCCAGTCATACCGCTGTTGTTGATGCTTTTGTACTGCCTTCAGATTAGTGAGTCCAAACTCACACACAAGTGTCAGTAACACTAATGTCACTGCCCACGTCCCCCTCCTTCCCCCCAGGATGAACTTCCTTCTACCCCATATCCTCGGGCACCAGGCATAGCAATTCCCCCTCAAACCAGCGTACCGCTCCACCCTTCCTCTGCCGTCAGCTCTGAATAGGGTCCAGTATGATGACCATGACACACCTCCGTCAGCCTTTTCCTAGGACAAACACTATCCAGCAGAAGAGTTCCAGCAGTGCACATTCCCCTGTGCCCCCGCCCCTCCTCCTAATTCATCTCTGACTATCCTGCTTAGTCAGGATTTTTTTCCACTGCAAAAACAGTTGGGAGGTTTGTTCTGCATTCACTTAACAGTAGTGCACACAGTATCTCCTGTGTATATGTCTAAAATGATAACCATATTACATCATAGGGACACCCCTGTCTTAAGTTCCCCAGACTCTCCAGAGCCTTAAACCAGCTCTGTACTCTGCATAGTGTACTATGTACTTAATGAGCCATTGGTGGTACTATTGCCATTACAAGAGGTTCAATGGCCAGGGGCAGGATGGCCTGGGGGGTAGGGGGCATCTGCCCCCCCGGGCCATTCTCATAGTAGGCTACCTTGGGCTGGGTCACTGGGCCACCTGCATTTTTTTAATTGAAAATAGGCTGCTGAGTCGAGTCTTGCCCCCCGGGCTGAAGTTTTCCAGCCCTCTACTGTCAATGGCTATGGGGCCCGGAGGTGAGGGGGACTCGGCATGAAGGCCCTTTCTCCAGAACTGACAGCTGGGCTCTCGTGCATGTTCAGAAGAGCAGAGAGGGGGCATATGGAAGGTGCTGGCACATATTGCTGGCCCAACATAATTTTGCTATAGGGCCCAGCGATTTCATATTATGCCCCTGAATCGAGCACAAAAGGAAATAAATTTAATTGTATTTGCAGCATATCAATTCTCCTGAAGCTGCGGGCAATATCAAAGTTATACAAATTTTAGCAAACACTTAACAGACTATGTGTGTATAAGTCCATTCACTTACATTCATTTTTGGACTACCAGCAACAAAATGTACTTAATAAGCTTTACATAAGTACATAAAATGCTTAAAATTAACTCCCGTGTCTGAAAAACTAATATAGATATTGCTTTTTTAATTATACTTATTACACATAAATAAAATGATCAACATGCAGTGTCTGTATTGCAATAAATATTTAACCTTTAAATGATAATCGCCGTAATAAATATGCATTTGTTTCAGTTTGGTCACACTGTTTACTACCGACCAAAATAAATACATATTTTAAAAAGAGACAGAGAGAGCTGCTTTGCTTTAATGTGCTAAATAAATATAAGATATATCAAAATAAGTAAAATATATAGGCAATGAGGGCCTGTTTGTTCAGGCTAGTAATGGAGACGAACAATAGTTATTTTGATTCAGTTCCAGCAGATGAACAGATCTTTTTCTCTCTTCTGCTTAAAATTTACAGACTAGTTCCCAGTACTTTCTCCTGTACGGTCTCCTGTGAGCAGTAAAGTACTGTAAGTGATATGATGATCATCATAGAAATACAAACAAGTGCTATAATTTGCCATTTGACAGTACAAGAGCATTAGGAATATAAGTATAACACCATGTAACACAGATCCTGGATTGTAAGGCTCAGGGGGCCTCATATAAATTGTCATTCTTAGTTTACACTGCTTTCCTGGTTACCATCATCCATAAACCAAAAACAACAGATTGTTTCCTTGTAGGACTATAACACATGTGAGTGGAAGCTGCAAATAGATACCTAATACACAGCATAGGGTTTAAAGAGAAATATATGTATCAGCCCAAACGTGCATCTTGCTGAAGGCTTGTCCCTGGTTTCTCACTTAAGGATGTTTTTTTTTAAAAACGTAATAGCAAATAAACAAACCTGTTTCATAGATTCATATAGGCTGCTTTAAGAGTGGGAAAAGCATAGGCAAACCGAGGATGGGGGGGAAAGTTCTAGTGCCTGGAAACCCCCCTCCAAGCCTGGGGCACTGTATAATTGAGGTGACTGGACCCAGCCCCCGCTTCACACCTCTCTGCTAGAAAAGGGAGAGCTGTGTGCACCTAACAGGTGTGCTTACAGCATTGCCCATGTATATTATGGGGATAGGAAGAGTTGAAGAGCAGCCAAGCACTGTCTAATATTATAGCCACGCCCCCATGCATGCTGGTCACGCCCACTGTCGGCGTGGTATGGAAACCTCCCTCTACAAATCCTGCGTTTGCCCCTGGAAAAGATCACTATAAGGGGCACCCCATCCCATTGCAACATACATTGGAACCACACAAACATACAGGGAAACCTGGAACTGTGTTCCAAAACTATATTGTACATATGAAGCGCACCTGAAAAAGATCAAGCATTTTTTTTCAATTGACACATACATACTGATGTAAAATTAATTCTACTCTACATGTACCATAAAAAAATAATGGTTCAACGCTTTTCATTTTTTTTGAGGATGAGTTGTATCTTCCATTTTTATATCTGGTTATTCCAGATTGACTATCACCGGGTCTAGGGAACCACAGTTCTGAAAAAGGGTTACATAGGCAAACCAAGGGGGGTTTCCTAGTGCCAGGAAACCCCCCATCCAAGGCTGGGGCAATGTATAATTGAGGTGGCTGGACCCTGCTCCCGCTTTAAATAGCTCTGCTTGAAAAGGAAGGGAGAGCTGTAGTGCACGCAGCATTGCCCATGTATATTATGGGGATAGGAAGAGTTGGAGAGCAGCCAAGCACTGTCTAAAGTTATAGCTACGCCCCCATGCATGCTGACCACACCCACTGGAGGTGCGGTGTGGAAACCCCTCTCTACAAATCCTGCGTTTACCCCTGGGTTAGGATAAGTAATAGATCTGTGCAAATCTCCTGTTATTTGATGGACTCTATTCAACTAACACATCTGGGAATTCTTGTTATGCAAACAATATTACATTTCCAAAATTCTGAAGCGAATGAAACCTGACTACACATCGGAGGTTAAAATGTTGCATGGAAGTGCAAAGACTACCCATATTATCAAAAGTTACATTGTCAGTAATAACGTTGTCATCCCCTCTGTCCCTTCCAAAATCTATGTAATGTATTCTAATTCTTTTAACGTATTATCTTGAGGCTTAAAGCAGGAAAACCCGACTTCTTCATTTTACTCAACTTGCCGGGTAGGTTGCCATCTATTGCTTGAATTGGAGGGATTATTGGCACCAATAATTGATCATGTTTCCCAAAGCGTTAATTCTCAATTACCCATTTTTAAATGCACTACTGTATTCAACCACCATTGCTGGATTTCCTATTGATATGAATGTATGAAGCTACATTAAAATTAAATAAATAAAATTGGCAGCGTGCACCCCCCATGATAAATAAACAATACCAGAGCTATCGTGTGGGCTGTGTAACATCAAAGCACGGGTACCAAGAGTGCAGGGTTCCATGCAAAAGCAGCAACTGGTACCAGGATATGCCATTCCGGGCTGGTTATACTATAACTAGAGATGCTCACTGACCCCAGTGAACTGGATTTGGTTTTGGTTTTGGATCTGGATTAGCTTCGTGTTTTGGTTTTGGTTTTGACAAAAAACACCCTTGTGTGTTTTGGTTTTGGTTTTGGTTTTGGATTTTTTAGAAAGAATCCTAAAATATGCTAAAATCACATAATTTTGATCTTTTTTTGTTCCTACATTATTATTAACCTCAATAACACTAATTTCAAGTGATTTGCAGTCAATTTTGACCACCTCACAGATCACAATATGATTTTCATACCCTTTCAGACAAAGACTACAGTGACCTGGCTGGATGGTAAGCGACAGAGCAATGACACAAACACACGGCAGTCCCTAGCACATCTAGGACACATTGGCACACAGCAGTGGCAGAAAAACAAAACGGGGGTCCGCTCTCCCTCCCACCCACCGTTATGTTGAATCTTAAAAAGGAATTCAAAAATCGCGAGATCTGACGACGTAACAATGACGTTTTACCTCGTTTTTAAATCTGAAAAAGATCGAAAGTACCGAGCCGACCCGGCTTGGGACTCGTATGTGCCTAGTTTGGGTATGTTCGGTTCTCGGGGAACCAAGCCTGAGCATCTCTAACTATAACAGACCCATAGGGTGGAGCAGAACTCTTATAATGGGAAGCCAGCCCCAGCCGGGTCAGCAGAATTCCCTAGGGGCATTGTCCCCTTCCCCCACTAGAGCAAGCAAGTAAAATGTTAAATAGCACCCAGGTCTCTTCCTGGCACCCATCTTGCAGTGAATGACAGAGTAATGCTGTCTAGTCCCAAAAATATTAAATGACGTTGGAGAACTATAACTACCAACTGCCAGTGGCTTCCAGAGCATGTTAGAGCTTTTGGAACTAAAAGTACCAGCATTCCCTAGCAGCCAAGACCCACTAGAAATTAGTTCTACAATAGAACCTTAAAGAAAAATCACATAGACACATTTTCAAAAGGAAAGTTATTGATGATGACTGTTTTATCTTTGCTCTGTACACAACAACTTCTATAATACAATACAGTAATGTATTATGTAATCAACCAAAGTCTACTGTTATATTACACGTATGCAGCATTTTGCTCCGGACGTATTCACACCAGTATCTTACAATACCAGGCAGGGAAATATTAGCCATGTTTTAGAATTAACCGTAAAAATTGAACTTTTGCAAAAATGAGTCTGCACACGTTTATGAGGCTGTATTTTTAAGAAATGTGCAAGTTTAAATTTAGTGTATTGATAAGACCGGCACAAAAATTCTGACTTCATCATCATCAGAAAAATGGAACTAGGTCTATGGGATGTGCAAAGACCTAGAAGGCCTAGTTCAATGTATGTGTAAGTTAAAATTGGACACATTTATAAGGGCTGTGATCAACTAATGTCTCCACTCCCATGCTGTACTGAAATCCCCCCACCTGCCTCTCCAAGCACAAAGGGCTGCATGTATGAAATACACTCAAAATCTGGACATAAGTTGTACGCATCCATAGTTACACACTCATCATCATCATCATCATCATCATCACTATATATTTATATAGCGCCAATAATTCCACAGCGCTGTACAGAGAACACACTCACATCAGTCCCTGTCCCATTGGGGCTTACAGTCTAAATTCCCTAACATACACACACACACAGACACAAAGTCTAGGGTCAATATTGATAGTAGCCAATTAACCTACCAGTATGTCTTTGGAGTGTGGGAGGAAACCGGAGCACCCGGAGGAAACCCACGCAAACATGGGGAGAACATACAAAGTCCTCACAGATAAGGCCATGGTCGGGAATTGAACTCATGACCCCAGTGCTGTGGGGCAGAAGTGCTAACCACTTAGCCACTGTTCATCTGTATTGCCATGTTATTCATTAGTACTACCAAGTACCTCCACCTGTACTACAGTGACTGCTTTCCATATCTCTGCCCCATCTTCCTCTACTCCATTCTATCTTACCTCTCGTCCCTCCTATCCTACCTCTCCGCCAATGGTCCCCATTTCCCCATCCTCCCGACTAAATATCCTACACTATCAACACTTTAACCCACCCTCCTGCCAGTTCGACAGTTTATCCTACACCTCTTCTGCTTCCTGCCTCGACCCCTATTCTTAATGTCCCTTTAGCTCCTATTTCCTTTCACTAACCCATGCTATAAGCTCTATAAGCTCTCCTAGGCTGGGTCCTCTACCCAATGTCACATGTTGGTCCAGTCTCTTCCTTGTTTGTCCCTGACATGTCATTTTTCAGTCTTTATGTTCATAATTAATTTGGACAAATGGTTGGATTACCTCTTTGGCACATTATTGAGCACTTTACATTGATTAGTGGGGATACATTTTAAATAAATCCATCATGGTTCCATTTTTGTAACACAGCAAAATCTACAAAAGTCCAAAAGGGGTGAATACCTTTTATAGCCACTGTATAGTAAACTGCTCTGGACGACTACATTTTACCTGATCGTAAATTAACCCATTTAAGCATTATTTAAGTCCAAAACATCTTAGATAACTCCAAATCTATTTACACCGACCCCATGATATTAATTAAGCAAAGGACACACCCACCTATCAATCACAAAACATTGCAGCTACAGACACCCTCCCCCAGTACTCACAGATTCAATAGGACTCTTTGAACCTCCATAACCTGCCAGACAGATAAAGCATTTGTGTCCCGAAACCCCTCTGCCACCTCCCTTCTTCCTTTATTCCCAAATGCTTCACCTGCAGTAAACACTTGTGGGAGTGGGAGCTGAGCCATTTCCCCTATTAAAGTTATTTTATCATTTACCAATAATCCTTGTCTGCTACGATTTGTGTGGTTCCAACTCACAAAGCGATTTATTGGCAAAGCAAAAGAATAACAATTAAATAAATAAGTACAGCCAATACATATGCCGCGGCCTGCTGGATCCAGGATACAGTCATTCAATCCTGTGGTCAAAGAGACTGAATGCTGGTTCCAGAGAGCAATATATATACATTTGGTGTTATAGTAAATACAATACAGATGACTTGACATGTTTCCATAGGTTCAGGCTCCAGGACAGTCCAGCATAATGTAGTTCATAGGTCAGTTCAAACGAAGCCCTGTAAGGGTGGGGGTCAGCTCTCCAATCAGATGCATACTAATCTTCCCGCCAAAAGCTAGTTCAAACTGGCCTATATACATTACCTCACAATACTATTCTGATCATTAATCCCCTATATTCCATAACTCGAGGTGCGATCTTATAGCCAATGGAGCCGGATCACTAAGGATAAATAGGGGATTAGAATGACACCAAACATCATATGTTTCCTGTAACCTGAACCTTAGATCTCAATAAAGTGCTTTTTACCATTATCATATTTAACTATAAATTCAATAACATTTGTTCATAAATGACTGTGGGTTGGAACTTTTATAAAAATGAACTATACACAGGTGAATGTGTAAGTGTAAAGTGTATGTGTGCATTATTTATCGTGTGATTGCGCCATAACACGTGGCGTACTGATCGCAATCGCACGGTAGAACAATATTAATCAATATAGTTTCTTTCATCCAGTTATTTAACTTTGACACCCCATTCACAGAATGGACCATATATGATAGTTAATTGCAACATGATTTACAAATCATTGTTATTATATCATCAGCAACAACTATTAATATTGTGCCACTAATTCCACAGTGCTGTACAGAGAGCTCATTCACATCAGTCCCTGCACCATTGGAGCTTACAGTCTAAATTCCCTAACATATATATACACAGACCAAGAAAGACTATGGTCAAATTAATAGCAGACAATTAACCTACCAGTATGTTTTTGGAATGTGGGAGGAAACCGGAGCACCTGGAGGAAACACACGCAAACATGGAGAGAACATACAAACTCCACACAGAAAAGGTCATGGTCAGGATTTGAACTCATAACTCCAGTGCTGTTAGGCAGAAGCAATAACCAATGAGCCATGTGCAGAGTAGAATGTCTTAATATTGACATTTTATCATACCACTAAGCCACCGTGCTGCCCATAATATAGAATGAAAGTGCTTAAATTTTTCTTGTGTCAAAGTCCAGTGTGTCATATTTCACCATATTGCGAAGGCACTTTGTATTTATCTAAAAATAAGGATCATTGTTCCCTATGAAAAATAGGTTAACAATACACACAGGCATTGAATTGAATGCTGAGTGTACACTCATCAAAAAGAAAATATTACAAGCTACAAGGAAAATGTTGTAGAACTCCTACACACGCAGTTCCATATTTTAAACAATGTTTGTTCTCATACTTTTATATATGTCTGGAGCACTTCAGTTCGTCAGTGCGCAAAAACATATTCCAAGGGTTAATTATTTCAAGAATGTAATTGTGGTCAGATAGGTCTGGTCTAGTGAATGAGTCAGACTCACAAAGGGAGCCAGATATAAAAAGACCCAAATATAATTTTATGGCTTCATAAATAATAAAGCATAAAAACGAGTAATAATGATTTATCATTTTCAGGATTTCAATGATAAACTGACCGCTTTCCCTTTTTGAAATCATTAATGAATCCTAAGCGTGAAAACAATGCTAATTTTAATTACAGATCCAATTCACTTTTTGATTATAGATACATAGATATTTTTTAAGGTAAACCTGGACTTGACGAGAAAACCTCACGACCAACCGTCAATGTGAAATTTTATGTCAGGATATAAAAACGGAAAAAAAAAACTGCATAAAACAAGTCTTTATGACAATCCACTTTGCTAATAAAAGTTACATGAATCATTCTAACAGTAATTT
The DNA here is from genome assembly GCF_038048845.1 of Mixophyes fleayi. NCBI lineage: Eukaryota > Metazoa > Chordata > Amphibia > Anura > Limnodynastidae > Mixophyes > Mixophyes fleayi. The sequence continues at coordinate 259,354,565 of NC_134406.1, read as the reverse complement.
TATTGTAGGTTATGCAGATATAAATCTCGTCTTTCCAAATGCAGGAAAATATACTGCTGTTTCCGTCTCTCTATAAATAAAAGTGAAAAATTAACCATGAAAATAATAATAATTTAGCTACGAAATCAAAATTCATATTGCATTTTATCAGAGAAAGAGAGTATCTTTGGCTCATTTCTACTTAATCTAGTCACGCATGGGATAGCATTTAGTGTCAGCAACTATAGTAACACTTGTAGATAACGCAGCTGGATAAGCTTAGAGCTGAGTAAAAGGGAATTTGAAGCTGTGCCTGAAATTTCAGTGATGAGCAGCCCACAGTAGGATATTTGCAGTAATATTTCTACACTGTACATTCTTTAACAAAACCACCTGTTGTTTCTGTCAGACAGTAAATCAGCCAAATTACATTGGACGGAGATTTTCGTTCCCTTTGTTCAAAAGATTGCTTAAACAGAATGACAAGACCTTAACTCCATGCTGAATTATAGGCAATGAGTTTTAGAGAATTATGATTAGGCCATCAATGTTGACTGCAACCTATGTAGAATACATCATTTTTACAGGAAATTGCTTACTTTTATCTACTTTTAAGTTTTATTTATTTTTTTAATTTTGTTTTTTTTAAATAAAATTCTCCCTTAAAATAAACAAATAACTAAGAAAGATAAATAAAAATGTAGCAAATGTACACTATAAATTATTTTTTTCTAGTTTTAAATGTCTTGAACTATTAATTCATTAGATAATGTTATCATTATGTTCCTTGGCTTATTTGTTAATTAATTCAATATTGAATTGTTGAACCCCAATCTCGAGTTGTCCCATGGACCAGACTGCCAGTTTTGCTTTATATTTTTGCTTTACCCACCATTTCTTACTTTTAGATTTAATAAAATGTAATTGGTGTAAATGTGCATGATCACTCGTTATCATTACCTTCGTTTAATAGTTATTGGAGTGATCCTCACCTCTACATGCTACTACCTTATCTTTTTCTAAATTAAAGAATGGGTTTGTGCCCAGAGTTTAATTCTTCTGATTCTCGTGTCTTTCCATTTCATTGTGTCTCATTTAAGTTTTAGGGTGTGTGCATGTAGGTTTAAATGGGAATGTTGTCCACCTTAAACCTACTTTCTATGTTCCTTACAGCGCTTCACTAGCAACTGCAGCAGATATAATCACCTGAGGACTAAACACCCAAGTCCCCAATTAGAACAAAATACAATAAAAAAAGTAGGTAGTTACTTCTGCGCTAAAGTCACACTACAATAAATATGTAAATAACATCAAATAATATAAAAACATATAAAAGAATATATTTAAATTTAAAAATGTTGAAACACGTAGGTTCTTCTAGACTGGTTTCTTTAATATCTGCACGTCAAGTGAACTCTGTCCCTTCACGATGTCACAGCAGAGCCATCATATAATAGAAGACAGAAGGAAAACTATGGTAGTATGTATGGAGACACTTTAATAAAATAAAATCACAATACTTAGGTACTCCTACCAGAACGGAGAAAACAAATAGCACATCAGATGTATAAGCCGCTGGATGAAGTGCTATAGGTCCTCATAGATGGAAATCGCGTAGGGGTCCTTTTGGAAAAGTGCAACACTGGTCACCAACGCGTTTCGATCCTCTAATCTGGATCTTTTTACAAGGAGCAAGACATTTTACATGGTACTGCTACCAACTACATGGCAAAGTGTCTTAACTGATTATCATTTTCACTTTTGATTATATGCCATTGTCATTACTGTCATTGCTCATTCTACCATTGTCAGGTTGTCGATGATTGTATTGAATGTTGTTGCTAAATGTCATTATTGAATGACATTACTGTCTTCTCCATCATTGTGTTATAATTCAACTAATTATTATTATCCACTGAAAATGAATTATTGTCTAATCACATGCTATTTGTATTACATAGTTACAGTTGTCTCAGCCGCTTTATCTTTACCAAGTCCTCACATGCTATGTGGCTTTTACCTTGTTACACGGTGTGTGTGACTCATTGCCAGTCATTTATTGGGAATCAGACTGGGGATTCCTGGGTCAACCCCGGTAGGCCTTGCCAAGATCTGCATCCATAAAGAGAGAACAGCAAAGAGAACCTGCTGAGGAAGCCACAGTCTGGTGGTGAAACGCGTTGCAGGTTTTATAACAGGACAGCAGATGTTATGCCGATGCAGAAGATAAAATGATGCAGAGTACGTACCAATTAAAAGAATCCATTACACTCTAATAATCTATTGTCTCTCCATTCTTTGCCAGTCAGAACAGATCTCTTTATCAAACAAATGATTTAATAATGATAGTCCATTTCCCTATAGCAATTAGAAGCTAAACATAAAAGTAAGAGGATATGCTCCACATAACAATTTCAGTCGTGCTGGGCATTGATTACCATACTCCTATGGTTTTATATGGCCAAATGTTTTAGAGTTAAGAACTAATTTTGAGCCACTTTTTGTTTGCTGTCCCAGTAATGTGTTTTATTCTCACAACTCCGTGAAGCCGTATATCAGCTTTAATTCTGTCAACGCTTCTAAATAGATTCTCTTGAAAACTTTAAATGAGACAAAGGTAGCTGCATTGACAGATGAGCAAATCCTTCATCTATTATCGAGGCATGAAAATGACGTTCTCCTAAAGGACACATGAGTTGCCTCACGGATCATGGGTTGTACAGGGCAAGATCGAAGTCATCGGTGATACAAGCCATCTCAGAGGGATACTCATGATTTATTTTAACAGAGGAAAGACCACAGCATTTTTCAGGGGGGTAGATAATTATTCACCGCCCTGAACCACTTTACAAAAGTAAGTCAGGTGTTATAAGTGAGTAATTTGAAGGAAGATGGTTCCACTCCATATCAGAAATTCTCTGCTGGGAAACATGACATAAGTAGCTTTTTGGTGTGAAAGGTTTGTGTACCAACCACTTTAGTGCTTTTCCTCTTTCTTCTCTTGCAGTTTTTGAGGGATAAATTTTGAATATTGGAGCAGTAGATCAGGGCAAATAGATGGTAACCTTTTGTACAGGTGGTAGTCCTTTTTTAACGAAGACGAGAATTCCAGCAGTAATTACACCGACAGCAATATGCCGATAAGTAGAATCCCGGCATGGAGCAAATAGAGACTTACCATAAAAGCGACTCACAACATTTCAGATACGCCGCATATAAATGTGGATAGCACAAAATGCAGACAGTATCATTCTCGTCACATTGCTGGTTTTAAGGGGGCAATGTCAGGACATATTACTGTCAGTGTAATTTTTGGCAGAATACTCGTCTTCGTAGAAACATACCCCACCCCTTTGTGCAAATATCTCAGTTCAGTGGTCAGGCTAAAAATGCATTTTTAAATGGACTCTCAACTCCTCAGGGGCTTGCAAACAGACCAGAAAGTAGGCATTAAAGACTTTAAAATGTTAATTTAAAGTGCGATTATCCTCCTTACAGACCTCTCATCCAAACATTGACAGTTGGGATTAACTAAAAGGGAACCTTAATCACCAGTAAAATACCACCCAATCTATTACATTTAGACATTCTGTAATTGTTTAAGCAAGTTTGAATGGTGATCTAACCACGCTAATTCAACTGCCTCAAACTTGTTTTGGAGCCAGTTCATTCAATGTGTGATCTAAATTCAAAATGGCAACTTGAAGTTGGACAGATTTGTCAATATATTGACCATATTTATTGATTGCCGAACATGCTTGTCGAACATTGAACGTGCTTGAGCTATTTTGAGTGTGGTACAATTAACATGTTTGACAAACATGTTACACGGATGTTAAACATACTTGATGGACATTAAATACACTAATAACAAATGTCGAGCAGTCCGGTTCGAAATAGTTTGAAAATATCCCATGATTGTTTTTCAAACCTTTGTGTGGATTCAATAAACTAGTTCGAAAACCATTTTTAGAAAGGTTCAAACATATCTAATCATAATCCTTTCTAACTGTCTTCCTGGCGGCTTTCCTGCAGCAAAGGTTTGCAAAATATTAGCATAAGTAGGTTGCAAATAATTTTCTTCTACATTACTTTTTCAGTTTAATTTAATTGATTTAGCTGTATATCTATTTTAATAAGCAGTTCTTTTTCCATATGCAATAATGACGCAAACACTGAAACCCTTGTTGTTAACTGCCAGATATGTTTCATGCTGCTTTAAAACAGTGTGATCAATAGTATTACATAATTTATAACACTTAAGATAACCAGTGGATGAGTCATACTATAATGGTTCCCAACTGGTTAGCGTCATACATTTTCTTATGCTAGACTTACTTCATGTAACTTTACTAATGATCAAAAAGATCTATACTTTCAACTTGATACAGAATTCCAGAATCCTTTCACAAAAGATACAAACTGAATCTGAACTTTTGCATATTGCATTGAGATAGAAAGAGCCTAGATGATTCAGCAGTCTTGTTCCTTTTTTTCTGGTTTTGTTTTAAAGTATTGCCTTATTGTCATAGCAGCTGTCCATCAAGCCTATTTAAGGCACATTTGGGTGGCTCACAAGCCAGCCCTTGATAGATGTAAACCCCTATACCTGGGAGGTGAGTGCATCTGATTTTAACTGCATTTTAATGGTTTAAAGCATATAGGTCAGTGTAGGACCTGCATATAATGAGGTGCCCTTGACGTTGGGATGCAGGCTTAAATGTTTTGATCTAAATATTAACTAATACCTAATGGTTTCATTTTGCTAGATACACACAGATATGCAGTGTAAAGGATAAGCGCTGACAACTGTCTTTTTGTTATTTTAGGTCTATCATCATCATCAACATTTATTTATATAGCATCAGCAAATTCTGTAGCACTTTACAATTGGGAACAAACACTGTAATAAACAATACTGGTTAAGACAGACAAAGAGGTAAGAGGGCCCTGCTTGCAAGCTTACAATCTATAAGTCAATGGGAGTCGGACACATGAGGTTAAATCTACATAACACATATTGGTTTAGCCAGATTGCAAAAGTAGAAAGTGATTCGTATGCTATGTGTTCCAGCCACACAGTAATGTTGATCTGGAATCAGGGTGTTGTCTTGTGTGAATTGTGTAAAGGGTGGTAATAGGGTAACTTAGGGAGATTAAGAGGGTGGTTGAGGAATATTATAAGTTGCCTGAAGAAGTAGGTTTTCAGAGAACGCTTGGAAGTTTGTAGACTAGAGGAAAGTCTTATTGTGCGAGGGAGGGAATTCCACGGATTGGGTGCAACCCCAAAAAAGTCCTGTATCCGGGAATGGGAGAATGTAATGAGAGTGGATGAAAGACGAAGATCTTGTGCAGAATGGAGCTGTCGGGTTAGGAGATATTTTAAGGGAAGTGAGTAGATGTATGTCGGTGCAATTTTGTTGATGACCTTGTATGTTAGGAGAAGAATTTTATATTGGATTCTGTAAAAAACAGACAACCAATGTAGAGACTGACAGAGTGGCTCAGCAGAGGAAGGAGTTGCAAGGAAAATCAGTCTAGCCAATGCATGCAAAATAGATTGTAGGGGCTCAAGTCTGTTTAGGGGAAGACCAGTAAGGAAGGAATTGCAAAAGTCAATGCGGGAAATGATGAGTACAGTTTTACAGTGTTGTGTAAGATATGTGCATTCTGGAAATGTTTTCTAGATGTATGTAGCATGATTTAGATATAGAGTTTATGTGGAGAACAAAGGATAGTTGCGGGTCAAGGATTACACCTCGGCAGTGAGCTTGCGGGGTGGGATTTATGGTCGTGTTGTCAATAGAAATAGAAATATCAGGTACATAACTTCTGTTGGCGGGTGGAAATATTATTAATTCTGTTTTTGAAAGACTAAGTTTGAGTTGGCGAGTGGACATTCAAGACAAAATGCCAGAAAGACAATCAGTCGGTCTTGGAATCCTGTACATACAAACTTTAGGTAAATTAAGGATTTATGGCCTGTTGGTCAAATACTATGCTTTACTTGTGTGCTTATTGTTGAGTTATAAAGTTAAAAATACCTAATGTGATTTTTATGATTGTTGCCCACTTATAGATAACCGTTTTGTCTTGTACGTGCTCTTCTCCATATTTTAGTTAATAGATTGTTTCAACTTATTGCTTTCTTCTGCACATTTTATCATCATCATCATCATCACCATTTATTTATATAGCACCATTAATTCCGCAGCGCTGTACAGAGAACTCATTCACATCAGTCCCTGCCCCAGTGGAGCTTACTGTCTAAATACCCTAACACACACACACACACACACACACACACACACACACACACACACACACACACACACACACAGACAGACATTTTAGGCATGTATTTCTATCATCAGGCACATTGTGTTTCCCTGTGTTATGAGACAGCACTGCTGTACGCAAGGAAAACATTTGTATCCAGAAAGTAGCGTTGGGTTACATCCCCAGGCATCCACCTGATGATATAAAGGCTGCAGATGGAAGCTCGAGCAAAACAGCAATGTGTTTAGTAGAAGTTGGAAAAGAGCAGTATAAGCCAATCAACTAAGTTAACTGATTTTGGAAACTCACTTTAATGCTTGAGTTCCATGTAGTGACTGCTGGAGATACAAATGACTGACTTACAGTGACTTATGGCACCGTAACCAAAGCAAAGAAAACCTGCCACTCTGACTGTGACTTACCTATTGGCTGGTCCCTGTGCCACAGATCTGGAAGGCTCATGTAACTAAGCATGTTCCAGCTCTTCAATGGGAATCAATGTGATTTTTCCCCACACAATAAATATACAAACTGCTTTTCATTATGTTATATAATGATATTTGAAATGAAGTTGTGCTTCTTTTGCATTATAATTTATGCCTTATGTCCTAGCCATGTCAAGAGAAATGATAGGCTATAATCTCTCAAATATGTAGGCAATGGACGCACTTTAATAAAGGTAAATATTGAGTGTTTCCAGTTAAGCATTTCAAGCTCTTTCAAAACTGCCAAAGGATTAATAGCGACACTTCTGGGTATAGTTCCAGTATCACCTTCTGGTTAGTGATCAATACAATGTTTTCGCGTTCTACAGTGTTATGACACAAACTCTTTCTACCACCTTGTACTGCTTTGATGCCCTTTAAACTCACTAAGGGAAATCTTTCTTAAATATGAGTTGAGTAATAGAAGTGCGGTAAAGTATGTGACTGTACATTGAATCAAATAATCATTGGCGTTCAGATTGCAAATGACATTGTATACCTGTAAACCTATGTAAATAGATAGATTCTAACATTATTGGAGAGTCTGTACATGCAAAGTGCCGCTAGTGGTGGTGCTGAACCTGTCTGCACAAGTCTATACTGGGCAGGCAGTGGCGCACGCGAGGGTGGTTTCTGGGTCTCCAGAAAACCCCCCCTCCGCTAAAAAGTGCCCTACAAGTACCCTACTGTAGTATACAGCAGCCGCGGCGCTGTCTAAGAAGCGTCCGCGGCGGTGCTGTATTGTATACAGCACCGCCTCGGACGCTTCTTTGACAGCGCCACGGCTGCTGTATACTACAGTGCAGCCGAAACGGCGCTGCCGCACATGCGCGGCAGGTCTCTAGATTTTTTTTTTTCCAGGGGCGGAGGAAACCCCCCCAGACAAATCCTCCGTGCGCCCCTGGCACGTGACTAGAGAACGCTTTCCGCCACTCCCACACTTTTAGCCAATCAGGGTCCAGAGTTTGAGACATGGAGAGTTTAAGCTTGATCTTATCAGCTGTTCTGTGACACAGACCACATCTGAGGAAACATTTGTAGATGAGCTGTCACAGACAGAAGAGTCACTGATAGGCAGAGATCAGGAACACTGAAAGAGAGTGAGCGAATGACAGAGGGGTAAGAAAGCATAACGGAAAACAGTATTGAAAGGAGTGAAGGAACGAGAGCAGTAGAGGAAGGGAGACAGAGAAACAGCAGGGATAAAAGGAAGGCTTAGGGGTATATTTACTAAACTGCAGGTTTGAAAATGTGGAGATGTTGCCTAAAGCGACCAATCAGATTCTAGTTATCATTTATTTACTACATTCTGCAAAATAACAGCTAGAATCTGATTGGTTGTTATAGGGAACATCTCCGTTTTTTCAAATCCGTAGTTTAATAAATATTCCGCTTAGCGTGAAAGCGAAAGGAGAATATGAGAAGTGAGCAGCGAGTATTGGGGAAGTATATCAGAGAGATGTAGAGTATGAATGGAAAGAAAGAGTCATACTGTAAAGAGAAAAGACATTCAATAAACTTAAAAAAAGGAGAATAAAGACGGTATAAGAAGGGAATCTTAATAACATAAAACAATTTATAAAATCATACAGTAGCTAAGTAATCAAAGTAAAAGAAGGATAGAACCAAAGAGCTACTTCAGACAAAATTTGATACACAGAAAAGCGAAAGCAGACAAAAGGAGAACAGATAAACATCAAAATCTACGTCTACAAATAGCAGGGAAAATAAAAGTACCAGAGAATGACAGTTACATTGTATTAGGGAGAGTGAGAAGTCACAGAGTAAAGACAAAAGCTGCTGTAATCTTTAGTTAGAGGAAAAAGAAGTAATAGATTTCGGCACCTAAATGGGACAAACATCAGACAGGGCCAACATACTAAAAATAGACAGCAGTAACAGAGACTGCAGAATCTAGGAAAAAACTAAAGAGACTACTGAGGGAGTGACCGCAGTATATTGTAAAGAAAAAGGAAGTCTCTGCTGCTAGTCTGTCTCACTTGAGGAAGATACCTAAGTATACTTGTAACGCCCCCTGCGGGGAAAGACAGGGATAGACGCAACACAAAAGAACTTACCTTGTAAACGATGGTCACTTCCAGTCCGCCTCCAATATCCCAGCTGCGATCCAATCCCAGCAGATCCGCAGCCGCAACCCGCCACCTCCAATCACGTCCCTCTACGGAAGAGACAGAGATTACGGCCGTGCCTACCAGGTAAGGGCTGTCCGAGACTACGGCAAAGAACGAGGATACGGTCAGTCCAAGCTCACTTGCCGCCTCCTCACTTTGTTCTTGCCAAGACGCGGGGGACTACAGGCACTGAAGGCCAAGACTAGTCCGAGGACTAATCCCACCTCAAGTACCTCACACACCTGCCGGTGAGGGCCTAACCGAAAGGGGGAATCGAGCGTGATACTCACCGGGACACTCCCACTTCCGATCCGGGTCCTCCTGCACCTTCCCGACTCCTGCGGATGACAAGAACACACAGCCTCCCTCTACGCTCTCCGTGAGACTAAGATGGCACCCACAAAACTGGACTGACTACAACAGCGACCCGACCCTAACAACGTTCTAATGGTCAGCAACGCAACTAAGTCAAACCACTATGACTAACTAGGTGTAGTGCACTAACGGAACTGCTCACTTACACACTACGGGGAACACCAGCCGGTGTTCACGGCCTAAACCGGAGGGCGGTTCCTAACCCCCTCATCCAGGTCGTACCAAGAAGCTGCCTTCTTGCTATGGGGTTACCCACGGACCCTAAGGACCGGTTCTTTAAGCCCGGCTGAGGCTCAGTAGAACAGCACACTAACCCGCGGGCCGACTGCCGCACGGAACAGCCGATCGAACTGAACCGCCCGACTGCCTGTACTCGGGTATCTCACACGTGTCCCTACGTCCGGAACCACAGGTCCACCTGCACGGAACCGGCCTTGAGGACCCTTGACCAGAACCACGGCCGCCCCTGGAACTGCCTCAAGGTGTGCTGCACTGCCACCAACTCACTCAGCCACCCCCTCTGAGTACCAATGTGACCCCGGGGACCTAAGGGACAGGAAAACTACGTGTGTTCTTCCCTGACTATGTGTATGCTGGTAACTACACTTGTCCCCACAGCACGGGTTAGCACAGGAAACACAGGGAACAAGAGCCTACCTTTAATGGGGGCCTGACGTCTTGCCCCTGGACACAGTTATGTAGCACACCCCAAAATACCGTAATGTAAACTATACTCGCCGCACAGACAGAATAAATACAGTATACAGTACTTTGCACGCTACTTACCAGAGCACACCGCTGTTAGCCAACCAGCAGGTTGCTACAGCACCACAGGAGCCTCCGCTCTACTGTACCTCCTAACTACGTGTGCTCACCTCACACAGGACCGCGCCTACACTCACGAGGCCCTCACGCCTCTACCTCATCACCACCAGGGCCTTCTGCCCTTCACACCATGGGCCTCTGCCCAGCTACAAACAGAGCCTTGTGCTCTGATTAATGGGCCTCAGCCCCCTCTCTACCTCAGGGCTCTGAGCCCACTAACTAGGGCCTTGTGCCCCGCTACCTAGGGGTCCTAGCCCCTGCCTGAGGCCTGTGGCCTCCCTAGCTATCTACTAGGGCCTTGTGCCCTTAATAGCCTACGGGCTACCAGCCCCTAACCAGGCCCTGTGGCCTTCCTATGGCCTCTAGGCCACTCACTACCTAAGGGCCTTGTGCCCTTGTAACCCCTGGGGCTCTCACTAATAGGGGCTTGTCCCCTTTACCACAGTAATAAGGCCTACTGGCCCACTAACTTTGTTGGGGCCTAGTGCCCAGGTCCCTGGGCCTTGTGCCCCTAATTTACCGTGCCCACGGGCCTTGTGCCCGACCGTGGCCCCGGGCCTAGTACCCGAATTTAACGTTGAATATACTTACCTGCTCTGCGCAGGATACTCAACTTGCCATGCCGTCTTCTGCTTCTTTCTCCGGGTCTTCCAGACCCTCCAGCCGGCGGCGCCTCTTCTCCGGTTCGGCGCTGGATCTCCTGTTGCTGCTGGGGCGGGGGCGCTCTCAGCCCTGACAAGGGCTCCCCGCCGGCGATCACTGCTTGCTTGTAGTCTTCGGGCGGCAGGGTAGCTCACGGCCCTTACAAGGGCCCCCTGCCGCCGCTGCCGCTGGTCCTGTTGCTGGACGTCTTGAAGAGACGTCCTTCCTCTTCTCCGCCGACGGACTTCTCCCAAAATGGCGCCACCCGGCGACTTATATAGTCGCCGGCGTGACGTCATCAGCCGGCGCGAGCGCTGATTGGCTCGCGTCGGCGCCAATCTTTTGAATGGCCGGGCGCGAGCCGCGATTGGCTCGCGCATCCGGCCGCTGATTGGCCAGCGGGGAAAGATGAGCCCTGATTGGCTCATCCTTCCCCCGCGCACAAGACCTGCAGGAAAGAAGCCACGATACTCACCGCTGGATCGCTGGACGGGTGAGTACTTCTCCTCTTCTTTCTTCCTGCTGGGCACCATCGGGGACCTCTTCAGCCCCTCCAGGGGCACAGCGCTGGCGGACATCTTCGCCCTCTTCACGGGCACCGGCTCCAGCATCTTCCGTCCCTCCAGGGACACAGCGCTGGCGGGGGTCTTCACCGGAGACACCCCCACATTTCCGCCCCCTTTTTCCATTGTGGTCCCCACAATCGACGTCTTCTCCTCTACGTCCACCTCCAAGGGTCGCTTACCGGCATCCCTGACTTGCGTCCACCGGATCCTTCGCGGTAAGGCCCTCTCGCGCAGGATCCACATCATCCTGGCAACTTCCTCGCCCGAAGTCGGTATCCAGGGAGTCTCTTCCTCGGCGCCTGCCGGAACCTCCCATTCGTCCGATACCTCCTCGGTTGTGCGGGACGCTTCTTCAGAAGGTGACAACATCCACCACTCTCCAGCTGCGCTCTCTAAAGTACAGTCTTCGTCAGGCAGTACTTCTTCAGCAGCTCTCTCTTCCGGGGTACTGATGGCTTCCATCCTCTCAGGTACCACCGGGCAGACATCTTCACATGTCTCCGGACACAACGTTGCCCCGTGGAGGGTCTGCTCAGTTCTCCCTTCGTCTTCAGGGACCAACTCTTCCACAGCCACGGACAAGTCGTCTGACGTATCCGACGTCTCCAATACCCCGGCTCCAGCATCCGGCTGACACGGGTATTCCTGTCGCGAATCTTGCTTGGACGAGACGATCTCCTGCGATCCAACAGTCAGCAGGCTCTGCCGATCCTTCCCTCCAGACTCCGACTTCTTTTGAGACCATTGATGGAAGGCTTCCTCGTCCTTCCACTCGAAGACTTCTTCGTCTTCCCATTCATCGGAGACTTCTTCGTCCTCCCATTCACCAAAGAGCTCCTCGGCAACTGGGCAGTGGTATGCGAAGTGTCCAGGCAACCCACACTTCCAGCACAGCATTTCTTCCACCGGTTGCCGTTTAGTACCTCTGTTCTTCTTCTTCCTTGTCTCACAACGTTCCAGGATTTGCTTCGTGAACGCTGCCACTTCGTCACGAGAGATGACACAGCTGTATCCCTCGTACAGCGGAATGATCCCCCCGATGAGCCATCGTTGATCCTGCCGACTACGCCAAAATGTAACGCCCCCTGCGGGGAAAGACAGGGATAGACGCAACACAAAAGAACTTACCTTGTAAACGATGGTCACCTCCAGTCCGCCTCCAATATCCCAGCTGCGATCCAATCCCAGCAGATCCGCAGCCGCAACCCGCCACCTCCAATCACGTCCCTCTACGGAAGAGACAGAGATTACGGCCGTGCCTACCAGGTAAGGGCTGTCCGAGACTACGGCAAAGAACGAGGACATGGTCAGTCAAAGCTCACTTGCCGCCTCCTCACTTTGTTCTTGCCAAGACGCGGGGGACTACAGGCACTGAAGGCCAAGACTAGTCCGAGGACTAATCCCGCCTCAAGTACCTCACACACCTGCCGGTGAGGGCCTAACCGAAAGGGGGAATCGAGCGTGATACTCACCGGGACACTCCCACTTCCGATCCGGATCCTCCTGCACCTTCCCGACTCCTGCGGATGACAAGAACACACAGCCTCCCTCTACGCTCTCCGTGAGACTAAGATGGCACCCACAAAACTGGACTGACTACAACAGCGACCCGACCCTAACAACGTTCTAATGGTCAGCAACGCAACTAAGTCAAACCACTATGACTAACTAGGTGTAGTGCACTAACGGAACTGCTCACTTACACACTACGGGGAACACCAGCCGGTGTTCACGGCCTAAACCGGAGGGCGGTTCCTAACCCCCTCACCCAGGTCGTACCAAGAAGCTGCCTTCTTGCTATGGGGTCACCCACGGACCCTAAGGACCGGTTCTTTAAGCCCGGCTAAGGCTCAGTAGAACAGCACACTAACCCGCGGGCCGACTGCCGCACGAAACAGCTGATCGAACTGAACCGCCCGACTGCCTGTACTCGGGTATCTCACACGTGTCCCTACGTCCGGAACCACAGGTCCACCTGCACGGAACCGGCCTTGAGGACCCTTGACCAGAACCACGGCCGCCCCTGGAACTGCCTCAAGGTGTGCTACACTTCCACCAACTCACTCAGCCACCCTCTCTGAGTACCAGTGTGACCCCGGGGACCTAAGGGACAGGAAAACTACGTGTGTTCTTCCCTGACTATGTGTATGCTGGTAACTACACTTGTCCCCACAGCACGGGTTAGCACAGGAAACACAGGGAACAAGAGCCTACCTTTAATGGGGGCCTGACGTCTTGCCCCTGGACACAGTTATGTAGCACACCCCAAAATACCGTAATGTAAACTATACTCGCCGCACAGACAGAATAAATACAGTATACAGTACTTTGCACGCTACTTACCAGAGCACACCGCTGTTAGCCAACCAGCAGGTTGCTACAGCACCACAGGAGCCTCCGCTCTACTGTACCTCCTAACTACGTGTGCTCACCTCACACAGGACCGCGCCTACACTCACGAGGCCCTCACGCCTCTACCTCATCACCACCAGGGCCTTCTGCCCTTCACACCATGGGCCTCTGCCCAGCTACAAACAGAGCCTTGTGCTCTGATTAATGGGCCTCAGCCCCCTCTCTACCTCAGGGCTCTGAGCCCACTAACTAGGGCCTTGTGCCCCGCTACCTAGGGGTCCTAGCCCCTGCCTGAGGCCTGTGGCCTCCCTAGCTATCTACTAGGGCCTTGTGCCCTTAATAGCCTACGGGCTACCAGCCCCTAACCAGGCCCTGTGGCCTTCCTATGGCCTCTAGGCCACTCACTACCTAAGGGCCTTGTGCCCTTGTAACCCCTGGGGCTCTCACTAATAGGGGCTTGTCCCCTTTACCACAGTAATAAGGCCTACTGGCCCACTAACTTTGTTGGGGCCTAGTGCCCAGGTCCCTGGGCCTTGTGCCCCTAATTTACCGTGCCCACGGGCCTTGTGCCCGACCGTGGCCCCGGGCCTAGTACCCGAAATTTAACGTTGAATATACTTACCTGCTCTGCGCAGGATACTCAACTTGCCACGCCGTCTTCTGCTTCTTTCTCCGGGTCTTCCAGACCCTCCAGCCGGCGGCGCCTCTTCTCCGGTTCGGCGCTGGATCTCCTGTTGCTGCTGGGGCGGGGGCGCTCTCAGCCCTGACAAGGGCTCCCCGCCGGCGATCACTGCTTGCTTGTAGTCTTCGGGCGGCAGGGTAGCTCACGGCCCTTACAAGGGCCCCCTGCCGCCGCTGCCGCTGGTCCTGTTGCTGGACGTCTTGAAGAGACGTCCTTCCTCTTCTCCGCTGACGAACTTCTCCCAAAATGGCGCCACCCGGCGACTTATATAGTCGCCGGCGTGACGTCATCAGCCGGCGCGAGCGCTGATTGGCTCGCGTCGGCGCCAATCTTTTGAATGGCCGGGCGCGAGCCGCGATTGGCTCGCGCATCCGGCCGCTGATTGGCCAGCGGGAAAAGATGCGCCCTGATTGGCTCATCCTTCCCCCGCGCACAAGACCTGCAGGAAAGAAGCCACGATACTCACCGCTGGATCGCTGGACGGGTGAGTACTTCTCCTCTTCTTTCTTCCTGCTGGGCACCATCGGGGACCTCTTCAGCCCCTCCAGGGGCACAGCGCTGGCGGACATCTTCGCCCTCTTCACGGGCACCGGCTCCAGCATCTTCCGTCCCTCCAGGGACACAGCGCTGGCGGGGGTCTTCACCGGAGACACCCCCACATTTCCGCCGCCTTTTTCCATTGTGGTCCCCACAATCGACGTACAATCGACGTTTTCTCCTCTACGTCCACCTCCAAGGGTCGCTTACCCGGCATCCCTGACTTGCGTCCACCGGATCCTTCGCGGTAAGGCCCTCTCGCGCAGGATCCACACCATCCTGGCAACTTCCTCGCCCGAAGTCGGTATCCAGGGAGTCTCTTCCTCGGCGCCTGCCGGAACCTCCCATTCGTCCGATACCTCCTCGGTTGTGCGGGACGCTTCTTCAGAAGGTGACAACATCCACCACTCTCCAGCTGCGCTCTCTAAAGTACAGTCTTCGTCAGGCAGTACTTCTTCAGCAGCTCTCTCTTCCGGGGTACTGATGGCTTCCATCCTCTCAGGTACCACCGGGCAGACATCTTCACATGTCTCCGGACACAACGTTGCCCCGTGGAGGGTCTGCTCAGTTCTCCCTTCGTCTTCAGGGACCAACTCTTCCACAGCCACGGGCAAGTCGTCTGACGTATCCGACGTCTCCAATACCCCGGCTCCAGCATCCGGCTGACACGGGTATTCCTGTCGCGAATCTTGCTTGGACGAGACGATCTCCTGCGATCCAACAGTCAGCAGGCTCTGCCGATCCTTCCCTCCAGACTCCGACTTCTTTTGAGACCATTGATGGAAGGCTTCCTCGTCCTTCCACTCGAAGACTTCTTCGTCTTCCCATTCATTGGAGACTTCTTCGTCCTCCCATTCACCAAAGAGCTCCTCGGCAACTGGGCAGTGGTATGCGAAGTGTCCAGGCAACCCACACTTCCAGCACAGCATTTCTTCCACCGGTTGCCGTTTAGTACCTCTGTTCTTCTTCTTCCTTGTCTCACAACGTTCCAGGATTTGCTTCGTGAACGCTGCCACTTCGTCACGAGAGATGACACAGCTGTATCCCTCGTACAGCGGAATGATCCCCCGATGAGCCATCGTTGATCCTGCCGACTACGCCAAAAATGTAACGCCCCCTGCGGGGAAAGACAGGGACAGACGCAACACAAAAGAACTTACCTTGTAAACGATGGTCACCTCCAGTCCGCCTCCAATATCCCAGCTGCGATCCAATCCCAGCAGATCCGCAGCCGCAACCCGCCACCTCCAATCACGTCCCTCTACGGAAGAGACAGAGATTACGGCCGTGCCTACCAGGTAAGGGCTGTCCGAGACTACGGCAAAGAACGAGGACACGGTCAGTCCAAGCTCACTGGCCGCCTCCTCACTTTGTTCTTGCCAAGACGCGGGGGACTACAGGCACTGAAGGCCAAGACTAGTCCGAGGACTAATCCCGCCTCAAGTACCTCACTCACCTGCCGGTGAGGGCCTAACCGAAAGGGGGAATCGAGCGTGATACTCACCGGGACACTCCCACTTCCGATCCGGGTCCTCCTGCACCTTCCCGACTCCTGCGGATGACAAGAACACACAGCCTCCCTCTACGCTCTCCGTGAGACTAAGATGGCACCCACAAAACTGGACTGACTACAACAGCGACCCGACCCTAACAACGTTCTAATGGTCAGCAACGCAACTAAGTCAAACCACTATGACTAACTAGGTGTAGTGCACTAACGGAACTGCTCACTTACACACTACGGGGAACACCAGCCGGTGTTCACGGGCCTAAACCGGAGGGCGGTTCCTAACCCCCTCACCCAGGTCGTACCAAGAAGCTGCCTTCTTGCTATGGGGTCACCCACGGACCCCTAAGGACCGGTTCTTTAAGCCCGGCTGAGGCTCAGTAGAACAGCACACTAACCCGCGGGCCGACTGCCGCACGGAACAGCCGATCGAACTGAACCGCCCCGACTGCCTGTACTCGGGTATCTCACACGTGTCCCTACGTCCGGAACCACAGGTCCACCTGCACGGAACCGGCCTTGAGGACCCTTGACCAGAACCACGGCCGCCCCTGGAACTGCCCTCAAGGTGTGCTGCACTGCCACCAACTCACTCAGCCACCCCCTCTGAGTACCAGTGTGACCCCGGGGACCTAAGGGACAGGAAAACTACGTGTGTTCTTCCCTGACTATGTGTATGCTGGTAACTACACTTGTCCCCACAGCACGGGTTAGCACAGGAAACACAGGGAACAAGAGCCTACCTTTAATGGGGGCCTGACGTCTTGCCCCTGGACACAGTTATGTAGCACACCCCAAGATACCGTAATGTAAACTATACTTGCCGCACAGACAGAATAAATACAGTATACAGTACTTTGCACGCTACTTACCAGAGCACACCGCTGTTAGCCAACCAGCAGGTTGCTACAGCACCACAGGAGCCTCCGCTCTACAGTACCTCCTAACTACGTGTGCTCACCTCACACAGGACCGCGCCTACACTCACGAGGCCCTCACGCCTCTACCTCATCACCACCAGGGCCTTCTGCCCTTCACACCATGGGCCTCTGCCCAGCTACAAACAGAGCCTTGTGCTCTGATTAATGGGCCTCAGCCCCCTCTCTACCTCAGGGCTCTGAGCCCACTAACTAGGGCCTTGTGCCCCGCTACCTAGGGGTCCTAGCCCCTGCCTGAGGCCTGTTGCCTCCCTAGCTATCTACTAGGGCCTTGTGCCCTTAATAGCCTACGGGCTACCAGCCCCTAACCAGGCCCTGTGGCCTTCCTATGGCCTCTAGGCCACTCACTACCTAAGGGCCTTGTGCCCTTGTAACCCCTGGGGCTCTCACTAATAGGGGGCTTGTCCCCTTTACCACAGTAATAAGGCCTACTGGCCCACTAACTTTGTTGGGGCCTAGTGCCCAGGTCCCTGGGCCTTGTGCCCCTAATTTACCGTGCCCACGGGCCTTGTGCCCGACCGTGGCCCCGGGCCTAGTACCCGAATTTAACGTTGAATATACTTACCTGCTCTGCGCAGGATACTCAACTTGCCACGCCATCTTCTGCTTCTTTCTCCGGGTCTTCCAGACCCTCCAGCCGGCGGCGCCTCTTCTCCGGTTCGGCGCTGGATCTCCTGTTGCTGCTGGGGCGGGGGCGCTCTCAGCCCTGACAAGGGCTCCGCGCCGGCGATCACTGCTTGCTTGTAGTCTTCGGGCGGCAGGGTAGCTCACGGCCCTTACAAGGGCCCCCTGCCGCCGCTGCCGCTGGTCCTGTTGCTGGACGTCTTGAAGAGACGTCCTTCCTCTTCTCCGCCGACGGACTTCTCCCAAAATGGCGCCACCCGGCGACTTATATAGTCGCCGGCGTGACGTCATCAGCCGGCGTGAGCGCTGATTGGCTCGCGTCGGCGCCAATCTTTTGAATGGCCGGGCGCGAGCCGCGATTGGCTCGCGCATCCGGCCGCTGATTGGCCAGCGGGGAAAGATGAGCCCCTGATTGGCTCATCCTTCCCCCGCGCACAAGACCTGCAGGAAAGAAGCCACGATACTCACCGCTGGATCGCTGGACGGGTGAGTACTTCTCCTCTTCTTTCTTCCTGCTGGGCACCATCGGGGACCTCTTCAGCCCCTCCAGGGGGCCACAGCGCTGGCGGACATCTTCGCCCTCTTCACGGGCACCGGCTCCAGCATCTTCCGTCCCTCCAGGGACACAGCGCTGGCAGGGGTCTTCACCGGAGACACCCCCACATACTAACGGAACCCCATGTATCAGCACTGACACTGCACATTGATCTGAGCGCACAAAATACTGTTCTCTAAGTCTTAGCAAAGTGAAATAACTCTTATGTCTTATGTATTCCTGGAGGAGGACTGCTGGACAGTCTAAGGCAGTGACAAATATTAAAATAAACGATAAACAGTTTCAACATGCACCCCAAACAGATGCAGCTCGTCCTCACCCTAAAGGCAATCCACCTAGATTGCTAAATATATACCACAAATAAAATACAAAAGAAGGGTGACTGCAAGGCCACATGTAGCTCTCATAGGTCCAGTCTAAATATACATACATCATCATCATCATCATCATCATCATCATTATTTATTTATATAGCGCTCACATCAGTCCCTGCTCCATTGGAGCTTACAATCTAAATTCCCTAACACACACACAGACACACATACACACACTAGGGTCAATTTTGATAGCAGCAAATTAATCTACTAGTATGTCTTTGGAGTGTGGGAGGAAACTGGAGCACCATGAATCAATATATATAACAACTCTCAGAACCAGGTACAGGTAAGGTGTTTTTCTTGAGATGGCAATATTATAATCTCTCTATCTATCTATCTATCTACCTATCTATCTATCTATCTATCTATCTGTATGTATGTATATATATATATATATATATATATATATATATAGTTATAAAGGATACTATTCATGATCAAAGATTATATACTATGAATAATTAGATTGGTGTCCTTTAGTGCAAACGCCACCATCTTGTCCTGCAATCACATACACCTTGTTGGAAAATTAGATACCCCTGTGTGATATTATGGGAATAACTCTACCAAAGATACATTAGTGTAGTTTTACGCCTTGTAAATTACTTTCCTAGCATTCAAGTGAGCCTATCTCAAGAGGTTTCTGCAAAAAAAATTAAACAACTACGTCCTAAAACATTATTTTCAGTATAATATCTTATAGAATTTAGTTTCTACCTGTTACAGAATATTTTTTATAAATATATTAACATTATAAACAATATAATGTTACAAGTTTCATGGTACATTCATTTTTTTTACATAGCACATTTATTTTCTTTGAATTTTGTGTAGCGGTAATTTAGAGTTTTATTCATTGTGGATCCGTTTCCACATGTTTGGGGGTTCGCTGTCTGCACTCTCTGGTTACAATTCCACCAGTAACACTGAACATATGTGCAGGACAATACACAGCACGAAGCAGGAAGGCTTTTCAGTGGCAGATTCTATCAGTCTGGCCACTGGTTAAGCTTCTTCGGCCAATTATTTCATCAGATTATAATCAGATTGAGTTACTGTAGGGCAACTCAGTTGTCATTCCACCACTTCTAATCCATCAATGGCAGAATCGGTTTATGCATGCAGGTAGTTGTCAGGAATCACATGTACAGCAAAGTTTGCACAAAACACAGGGCAATACACTGGTTACAAGTTTTGCAGACAAACAGGAAAACCAGGACCGGAACAAGGTTTTGTAGACACACAGAACAGCCAGGTCAAGAAAAAGGTTTGTCGACACCAGGAATTGCGATTATGTGATGACGTAGACTCAATCAATCATCTGGCCCAGACTGCTGGGAAAGCCAGTGGTTAAAAAGCCAAACACAGTCTAGCTCATTACAGCTCATTAAAGCCAGGGGTGGATCCAGAGAAAGGGATTTCAAGGTGATTTAGCATATATTACTTAGATGTGCCTGGTGGTTGGGCGGCAGGCAGAAGATTAATTCTGCTTTAAATGCGATTGTAGTGTCTTTGCAGCCATGCAGTATGTGTCCACACAGTTAGTGGGTATGACAGTGTCATTCCCAATTGCATACTGAGTGGAGGATAGTGCGGGTCATTCACCAATTAGATTAGTGGGAGGTCTCCATACTCTGATTGGTGAGCACCTCAATCTATCCACTAGTTAAAGTACTGGATGTTGTCACATGACTTGTACAGCGCTCCTAGAGACACAAAGGAACCACAGAAGCAATAAGTAATTTAATAAGGTTACCCCCAGAGATTTGTAGTCAGGTATTTACACCAATGGAGATTAGGGAGGGGCTCTTTATACCACCAGAGAATTGGGGCCTGATTTTTTTTTATTATAGCACAAATTAAAAGAAAACTCTTGATCTGCCCCTGGTTACGGGCTGAGGAAGAGATTTTCTATTTCATTTCTGGAATGACATGAGTCAAACATACATCAACACCTCTGATGGGAGCATGGTGCTACATCCATAAAGTCCACAATCCACAGAGACCAGGGGCCACAGTATCAAGCTGTGATTTGTCTTTTCAGCAATTTTCTCCGGCGAGTTTGAACCCGCCGATGTATGAAAGAGCGAGTTGATAGTTAATCTTAAGTAAAGATATGTAACCATGAATGCATGAAGCTGTGATTTTGCAAACTCGCCCGAGATCACTGTTAATATCGCCAGAATCAACACGCTGCTTTGGATAGGCGAGATTAGCAAACACATCAGCATTCCACTGCTGGCCAATATTAACATAATAGGAGGCACAATACAAGTTTTACTTATCAGGGTAATTATGATTTCTTGTTTAAAGGGGCAAAAATGATTGTTAATTATCTTACTGGAGCCAAATTATTTTATGGATAAATTAGTTTGCCAAATTTCACTAATGATTATATGTAAGAGAAACATTTTTTTTTTATTATTATATTGTTGTGGCATACTTGTGCCCATGTGCATGCTGCCACTTGTAGTGCGATAAGTATGCACTTTAAATGGTCTCCCCATCTGGAAATATTAAGTGTTTCCACATGAAAAAAAAAAAATATTATTGCCCCAATAGTAATGAAATAGTATGCTACAGTAATATAATAAAGAAATACATTTATCTTACTTGTATTGTGCCTCATTAAATGTTAATATTGGGGCAGCGGTGGAAAAGCTGATGTGTTAGCTAATCCCACTTATCCAAAGTAGGTGTTGATTCTGGCGATTTTCACAGTGATCTTGGTGAGTTTGACTAAACCGATGGCGGGATAGGTGTTTTGCAATCGACACAAATCACCGGACATTGGATTTTGGAACCTCAACATCACAGGTTAATATATATGGTGACTGCACAAAATCTCAAACATTTTGCAGTGATTTTAATTCACTGAAAAAAATTGCACTTTGATACATTCACCCCCAGAACTCAAAATCCTGAGTGTATAACCCTCCATAACAGACATCAACAGGTATCAACAGGTCCAGGGCAAGGGGTATAGAAAGGATAATGAAAATACAACCATTTAGTTATGTGGCAGCGTCTCCTACATATCCATTGTCATATCTGTTTGGCCGCTGGTCCCACAGAATACAACTGTAATTCTGTTGCCATCTCTGGCTGCTGGAACCGCTGAGCCAAACTCATTCAATTCAAGTGTTACCTCTATGCTGACCACGTCCAAATCTACCTCTTCATCCCTGACCGATTTCAAACTAGATTCACAAGTGACAGCTCTTGCAAAACTTTCATGTACATTAGACAGAGCCTCATGTACTACATAGGCTTTCTGTTCTATGCCCACACCACTACTCTCCATCTCAATAACAGGGCACGGTGGCTCAGTGGTTAGCATTTCTACCTCACAGCACTGGGGTTATGAGTTAAATTCCCAACCATGGCCTTATATGTGTGAAGTTTGTATGTTCTCCCCATGTTTGCGTGGGTTTCCTGCTGGTGCTCCAGTTTCCTCCCACACTCCAAAAAACATACCAGTAGGTTAATTGGCTGCTATCAAAATTGACCCTAGTCTGTGTGTGTGTTAGGGAATTTAGACTGTAAGCTCCATTGGGGCAGGGACTGATGTGAGTGAGTTCTCTGTACAGCGCTGCGGAATCAGTGGCGCTATATAAATAAATGGTGATGATGATGATGGTGATGATGATGATTATATTATGTATCCTCATCCTGCAGCACTGTTGCCTCCCCCTTTTCCCAAACTTTTGGGTATTTGCAAATCCATTTTCCAAAGGCGAATCTCT
Source organism: Mixophyes fleayi (assembly GCF_038048845.1). Taxonomy (NCBI): domain Eukaryota; kingdom Metazoa; phylum Chordata; class Amphibia; order Anura; family Limnodynastidae; genus Mixophyes; species Mixophyes fleayi. Next base: position 259,331,963 of record NC_134406.1, on the reverse strand, counting down.
GAAATATGAATGACACAGTACTCCCATCTCAAATTAGAACTCTATGTCCAGTGCAATAAATTATTAGCAAAATTTAAAATTGGGTTTTGTTGGCCACTATGTAATGTCAACTAACTGAAATCTTGCTAAAAAGAATCGTTATGATCTTGAATACCAAATCACATCCTGAATTCTGTCCACCCTTAGAATTACTGAAGTAGTCAACAGCTTAAAAAAACATTAATGTGTCTCTCTAAAAGGCCAATTAAATCTAAAATAAAACATAACAGGGTATATTTATCAAAACTTCTAAAAAAGAAAAATGGATGTGTCGCCCATTATGGTCTAGTACATCCTAGAAAATGATAGCTATATTCTGATTGGTTGCTATGTGCAACACCTCCACTCTTTCCTTATAGAAGGTTAGAAATCTTCCCAAAAATGTTATTTTGCTACAAGCACCTTATTAGGCAATGGTAGCAATATTATAAATGAAGTTGTCCCCCTAAAACGTCCTCTTTTTCCATCCCACACTCCATTAATGATTAAGTATGCATGGAACTCTATTGCATCCATAGGAAAATCAAAGGGGGGGGGGGGGTTCCTAGTGCCTGGAAACCCCCTCCAAGCCTGGGGCACTGTATAATTGAGGTGGCTGAACCCTGCTCCTGCTTCACACAGCTCTGCATGCACCTAACAGTAGTGCACGCAGCACTGCCCATGTATATTATGGGGATAGGAAGAGTTGGAGAGCAGCCAAGCACTGTCTAATATTATAGCCACACCCCCATGCATGCTGGTCACGTCCACTGGTGGTGTGGTGTGGAAACCCCCTTCTACAAATCCTGTGTTTGCCCCTGGCATCTCTTTGGTCAGACAAAGACCATTTAACAGAATTACTATGTTCCTTAACAAGCATGCTGCTGGCTAGCTGCTGTGCCAAATAGTGATGGAACTATGTAGTATCATTATATAAATTCTATAAATGCAGAGCGATGAGATCAATCAGAATCACAGCGGTTCTGTAGAATGTTTTTTGTAAAAGACATGTCCACCAAGGATTTCTTGGGCAGAGCATTAAGTTATAATCATAAACCCAGGGGTGTCCATCTCCTTTATGGAACATATTTATATTTGTTATTCTTATAGAAGAACTCCACCCAATACTGTATAATAGCAGTTGTTGATGCCCTTTCTATGGAAACCATCATTCCCATGCAATGAGAAGTAAAATGGACAGGGACACCAACAAAACATTTGAATTAGACATACAGGAGAATGGCATTGGACTTTCAGTGGCCTCATGGGGCCGGTGGATCGGTGCATAGAGGTAATCACAGTCAGCTTAACCCAGGGGGAGTTTTCTTTAAACAATTACAAGGTTTTCTTAAAAAAATATTTTGATTTTTAAATGAAAGCGAAGATATAAATTGTTATATACATTTGTCACATACAGTTGTTGTATGTATAAACATATGATAAGATCCTCACTCTGACTTACAAGGCCCTCGCCAACTCCACTGCCTCCTACATCTCTAACCTTATCTCTATTCACACTCCCTCCGGCTCACTGCGATCGTCCAACGATCGTCGCCTCTCTTCCCCTCTGATTACCTCCTCTCACGCACGTATCCAAGACTTCTCCCGCGCCGCTCTCTCTCCATTGGAACAAGCTCCCCCGCTCCATCAGAACTTCCCCTAATCTGTCCTCTTTCAAACGAACATTAAAAACCCACCTTTTCCTTAAAGCCTTCCAGTCTTACGCCTAAACTCCCACCGGCCGGCTACCTCTCTTTCTCATCCCTTCTTCCCTTCTCCCCCTTCCTCCCGTCTCTCCGTCTCATCCATGTGTCTGTCTGTCTTCCCCTCCCTTTAGATTGTTCGCTCCTTTGAGCAGGGCTCTCCTACCTTCTGTTTCCATCACTTTTAACTGCGCTCTCCAGCTACTCAGCTCACCTCCTCTCAGTCCCCTCTGCCCTCTGTCTCCTCTCGCTTCTCTCCGCTCCCCTCAGTGACTCTCAACCTGTCATCCGTGCCCACCCTCTTGGGCCATAGTTTGCCTGCCTGTACTCACTTTTCCCCTCCCTCCCTTTCATGCTGTGCCTGAGCCCCCAGAGTTATAGTGCTTACTGTTACTTGTACTGTGCTGTTTCACCTTGTACTGTGGCCATTGTTTGTCCTTGTACGGCGCTACGGATACTTTGTGGCGCCCTATAAATAAAAATTAATAATAATAATAATAATATGATAGAGAGAGAGAGAGACGGAGAGAGAGAGAGAGAGAGAGAGAGAGAGGGAGGGAGAGAGAGAGAGAGAGAGAGAGGGAAGGAGGGAGGGAGAGAGAGACAGAGGGAGGGAGGGAGAGAGAGAGAGGGTGGGAGAGAGAGAGAGAGAGGGGGGGAGGGAGGGAGAGAGAGAGATAGAGGGAGGGAGAGAGAGGGGAGGGAGGGAGAGAGAAAGAAAGAGGGAGAGAGAGATGGTGGGAGAGAGAGGGAGGGAGCGGAGAGAGAGAGAGAGAGAGGGGTGAGAGAGTGAGTGAGAGAGAGGGATGGATGGGAGAGAGAGAGAGGGGGGGAGGGAGGGAGGGAGTAGAGAGAGAGGAGTGAGGGAGAGGAGAGGGGGGAGGGAGGGAGAAAGAGGGAGGGAGAGAGAGAGAGAGAGGGAGGGAGGAGGGAAGGAGAGAGAGAGAGAGAGAGAGAGAGGGAGAGGGAGAGAGAAGAGAGAGAGGGAGAGAGGGATGGAGGGAGGGGGAGAGATAGAGAGAGAGAGGGGGGAGTGAGAGAGAGAGGGAGAAGAGAGAGAGAGGAAAGAGAGAGAGGGAGTAAGGAGAGAGCGAGAGCATTGAAGACTGCATTTATAAAGGACAGCATTAAAGAAAATAATTCAAAGGTCAGAAGTCCCAATGTGCAACTATACAGCAGGCGTTCAAAGCTACAAAACATAAAGCCTATACTACAGTAAATGTCACGTTTGGAAAATAGGTATTTACTATTGACTGTGCAGTTGGTGAGGTTTAAAAGTGAAAGACAACAATATCTCAAATAAAATATCTTTATTAGTCACAAGAATATCCAATTCATAATTCAAACGGACTTTACACCTATCAAGTAAAGGGTTTTTCCACTGGATATGATTCCTGTATTGGATCAAAATAATAACACAATGAAGTGAGATCCCATCGTTCTCTTCTAGTTAGCAGGTTCCTAAAATGCTATATTAGGGATGACAGCCACTGCGTCTGATCTCTCTACACAGGGGGGCTGAGCAGCACCAATGCTGCGTGACAGCGGTCCCGGCTATATGCGAACGAAGGCCTCCTGCTAAATAGATGACAGTTGGAGTTATTTATAGTACAGCCAATCATCCGTAACTTTGAGTGAACTTCCGCAAGTTAAACAATGGAAGTAAATAGTCTTCCTGGTTTTTTGCATTTGGACGCTGTCTTTGGCCAAGAACTGTTTGACGATAGGATTAAAATGATGTGATAGCCAGTGTCTAACCTTACCTTAATTTAATTTCTCTCCCTAAACGTACAGTGACAGACATTCCTTTTCTTTTCAAATTATTTTCTTTTTTACAGTTTATTTTTTTTTGCATTTAGTTCTGTTTTGAAACACGGATAATGTGGAAACGGGAAAATTACACTGTGAAAATGAGGAGTGAGCTAATCAATTAGAGATGGTCACTGACCCCCGTGTTTTTGGTTTTGGATTCGGTTTTTGGATCCTGGATTACCGTCGTGTTTTGTGTTTTGGTTTTGGTTTTGCAAACCGCCATTGCGGTTTAGGTTTTGGTTTTGGTTTTGTTTGGTTTTGTTTTGCTATTTTTTGGGAAAATCCATGTTTTTTTTTGGCCTAAATTAACCCAATTTAGTGCTCCAACTGTTTTAGAGACAAGTAATCTAATTGTTGAGGTAATAAATCATCCAAAAAAACAGTTTAATTCTTCATTGGTAGGCCTATCTACACACAAAACAGATTGTCTTCCTCTCCATCTATGCATATTGGCAATGCAGCCATCGTCTTTGAATGTATATTACACCCTACACTTATAGTTAAATATGTAAAGAAATGGAAAAAGCCAGTTTGCTTTCTGTCTCTCAAGGCCCCCCCTCCACTTGTATAAAATAGCAAAAAATTCAGCCATTATAGACTGTACAATATTAATTGACATGGAGAAAGCCAGTTTGGTTTCTGTCTCTCTAGGCCCCCCTCCACTTGTATAAAATACTAAAAAATTCAGCCATTATAGACTGTACAATATTAATTGACATGGAGAAAGACAGTTTGGGGTCACTCTGTCCTCTCTAGGCCCCCCTCCCACTTGTATAAAATACCAAAAAATTCAGCCATTATAGACTGTACAATATTAATTGACATGGAGAAAGCCAGTTTGGTTTCTGTCTCTCTAGCCCCCCCTCCACTTGTATAAAATACATAAAAAATTCAGCCATTATAGAACTGTACAATATAAATTGAAATGGACAAAGGCAGTTTGGTATCTGTCTGCATCAGATCCTCTCTCCACTAGGAGTAAAATAGAAAAACTATTCAGCCGTTATATAATACTAGAATATAAATAGAAATTGAGAAAAGGCAATTTGGTATCTGTCTGCATCATAATCATCAACATCATCATTAGCGCCCTCGTCGCCTACACAAATCTCCCCCTCATCCTCTTACTAATTCCAAAGTGGCATCCTCAATTTGGGTATCACCGGCTACACTCGGGCTATTAAGGCACACATCAGCAGAATGCTCACGATTAGACATCCCACTGTTGGTATGGACTCTCCACAGGGGATTGTTGTCATTTGTGAATCAGAGCAAATATTCTCCTGTAATTGCCTCACTGGTATCTTGCAGCTCAGCTTTGACGCGTAACAGTAGTTGTGCACCAATTGTAGCCTGGGTAACTTTTTGGGGATCTGCCACTAATAGCCAAAGGTGAAGGCCTCATTCTCTCTTTGCCACTGCGTGTGTAGAATGCATGCTTGCAATTTTTTTTTTTATCGTCACTTAACTTTTTGCTCAGTTACACTTCTTTTTCGCTTCAATACAGTAAAATTTTTTTTTTGGTTTTTGTTTTTTTGCACTAATTTGAAAACACTCTGTTGTTTGACATCGCCTTGGCCAGATGACGTACTGGGAACACTAACATCAGGACTGGTGACAGAACCTGGTTGCTCATTTAGACTCATATGTGGACTGCTTTGAATCCATTCTGAGCGCAAACCACTGAGGAGTGCTAAAAATTATTGTGAGTAGATACTGCTGACAGATATGACTTTTGACAGCCAGAAATATTAATGCACAATTAGGGAGGGACACCCCAAAAACACTGAGGAGTGCTAAAAATTATGAGTAGATACTGCTGACAGATATGACTTTTGACAGCCAGAAATATTAATGCACAATTAGGAGGACACCCCAAAAACACTGAGGAGTGCTACAAATTATTGAGTAGATACTGCTGACAGATATGACTTTTGACAGCCAGAAATATTAATGCACAATTAGGGAGGACACCCCAAAAACACTGAGGAGTGCTACGAAATTATTGAGTAGATACTGCTGACAGATATGACTTTTGACAGCCAGAAATATTAATGCACAATTAGGGAGGACACCCCAAAAACACTGAGGAGTGCTACAAATTATTGAGTAGATACTGCTGACAGATATGACTTTTGACAGCCAGAAATATTAATGCACAATTAGGGAGGACACCCCAAAAACACTGAGGAGTGCTAAAAATTATTGAGTAGATACTGCTGACAGATATGACTTTTGACAGCCAGAAATATTAATGCACAATTAGGGAGGACACCCCAAAAACACTGAGGAGTGCTACAAATTATTGAGTAGATACTGCTGACAGATATGACTTTTGACAGCCAGAAATATTAATGCACAATTAGGGAGGACACCTCCAAAAACACTGAGGAGTGCTACAAATTATTGAGTAGATACTGCTGACAGATATGACTTTTGACAGCCAGAAATATTAATGCACAATTAGGGAGGACACCCCAAAAACACTGAGGAGTGCTACAAATTATTGAGTAGATACTGCTGACAGATATGACTTTTGACAGCCAGAAATATTAATGCACAATTAGGGAGG